>NW_007260577.1:0-979 GCF_000164805.1 Carlito syrichta | reverse complement strand
GGTTCATGTATATTTTATTCTTTTTCCTGTACTTTTGTGAAGGACGTTGTTCTTTTTTCCATTTTCTTCTGTGTTTAGTACTTTCTTAAGTGTTTCATATAGAGGTGGTTTGGTGGCAGCATAAGTTCTTAGATACTGGATATCTGGGAAAGATTTTAATTCTCCCTTGCTGATGAAGCTTAGCTTGGCTGGGTAGGTTATTCTTCGTTGAAATTGTTTATCTTTTAGGACTTTGAAGATAGGGCTTCAAGCTCTCCTAGCCTGCAGGGTTTCTGTAGATAAATCTGCTGCTATTCTGATTGGTCTTCCATGGTAGGTGATCTGGCCTTTTTCTCTCGCTGCCTTTAGGATTTTTTCTTTTTTGCCTACTTTGTTTACATGAATTATTATGTGTCTTGGAGTTGGTCTTCTCATTTGTTGTCTTGCAGAGGTTCTCTGAATCTCTTGTGTTTGAATTTTTGCATCACTGATTAGATAAGGGAAGTTTTCTTGAATGATCTCATGGAAAGTTTGTTCCAGTGTGGTCTCTGTCTCTCTTTCTGCCTCAGGAATGCCAATGAATCTTAGGTTCAGTCTCTTGAAGTAATCGCTCATCTCTTGAAGGTTTTGTTCTGTCTTTTTGAGCTTACTTTTTTATGTTTTTAAGAGTTTGGGTAGTTCTATATTTTGGTCCTCAAGCTCTGAGATTCTTTCTTCTGCTTGGGTAATTCTGCTTTCCATGCTTATCAGTTTGTTACTTATTTCATTCACAGTATTCTTTATTACTGTTATCTCAGATATCAGCTCCTTCCTAGTTTCTTCCTGTGTCTCCTCAATTCTTTTTAATCTCTCCATTAATGTCTTGATATCTAGGTTTGTAGTTTGAGACCCTTCATTCTGGGGGCTCTTCATTGTTTGCATTCCAAAGTCAGTTTTCTCAGTGTCTGCCCTCCCAGGGGTCTGGGAGAGACCCATACTCTTCTTTTGGTTTTTCTTCATT
>NW_007260576.1:1772928-1774266 GCF_000164805.1 Carlito syrichta | reverse complement strand
TGGGAGAGATCTGTTACCAAAGTGAAAGCAAATCTCAGCTTTCGGCCAGACGGGGTGACAGTAACAGATTCAGTTGGGCACCCCCTGCAGATTCTAACTGTAAAATTAGAAGATGAATACAGGCTGTGTCAGGCCCCTGACCCGGAGATGGAATTGGATATTCAGGACTGGCTTCGGGAAATTCCCCTAACCTGGACAGAAACTGGAGAAATAGGGTTGGCTAAACACAGACCAGCAGTGTTTGTGGAACTGAAGCCCGGAGCGGACCCAGCCCGGATCCGGCAATATCCAATCCCTGTGGTGGTGCAAAATGGGATAACCCCCCACATATGGCGGATGCTGGATGAGAAAATATTGCGGCCTTGTCAGTCTGCCTGGAACACACCCTTGCTCCCACTGCAAAAGCCCAATTCAACTGACTACTGGCCTGTTCAGGACTTACGGGAAGTAAACCGCCAGGTGATAGACATACACCCCACGGTCCCTAACCCCTATACCCTCCTACTGCCCTGGTCCCAGGCAAGGTTTGGTACACAGTATTAGATTTAAAAGATGCCTTTTTCAGCTTACTGTTGGCCCCACGGAGTCAGGACATCTTCGCCTTTGAGTGGCTGGACCCGGAAAGAGGAATCAATGGGCAACTCAACTGGACCCGGCTTCCCCAAGGATTCAAAAACTCTCCCACCATCTTCAATGAAGCCTTACATGAAGACCTGGGTGAGTTCCGTAACACACACCCCACCCTAACCCCACCAAAAATAAGTCCGACCTCACATGGACGGAGGACTTAAATAGATCTTTCAATACTCTTAAACAAGCCCTGGTGTCAGCCCCAGCTTTGGGACTGCCAGATCTGACTAAACCCTTTTTCTTGTTTGTTGATGAGTCTAAGGGAATGCCAAAGGAGTACTGTTGTAGCAAATAGGGCCATGAAAGAGGCCAGTGGCATACCTGTCAAAGAAGTTAGACTCCGTGGCTGCCGGGTGGCCCCCATGCCTATGGATCATCATGGCAGTTGCCACTATGGTCAAGGATGCTGACAAAATCGCCATGGGAAAAGAACTACATGTCACCACCCCTCATGCTGTGGAAGGAGTTCTAAAACAACCACCCGACAGATGGATAAGTAATGCCCGGCTAACTCATTATCAAAGTCTCCTTTTAAACCCAGCCAGAATCTTGTTTCAGCCTCCGGCTACTCTGAATCCAGTCACCCTGCTACCTGACCCGAACAGGGAAGGCCCCCTGCATGACTGCCAGGACATCCTGGCACAGGTCCATGGAGTACGGGGAAGACTTCCAGGACCGGCCCCTACCCAGTGCCGAAGGAACACAGAC
>NW_007260576.1:1771535-1772722 GCF_000164805.1 Carlito syrichta | reverse complement strand
TGAGATCCTTGAGTTGTTACAGGCACTCTGGCTACCCAAAGCACTGGCCATAATACATTGTCCAGGACACCAGAAGGAGAACACGCCAGTGGCACGGGGAAACCGTCTGGCAGACACTGAGGCCAAAAAAGCGGCCCTTTCTGTGGCCCATGTCTTAGTGACCACACTGCCAGACCCTGGGCCCCCGGATCTGCCAGAAAGCCCGAATTATACAGAGAAGGATTTAAAATGGAATGTCATCCTTCCAGAACAGTTGGGTCGGCAACTGCTTATAAAAACGCACAGAACTACCCACATGGGAACCAGAAAAATGGAAGAATTAATATGCCATGCAAACATGGTTATGCACAACGGTCGACAAATGATTGGACAAATTGTAAATCAATGTCAGGCTTGTCAGGTTGTCAATGCAACCAATCCCAAACAAAACCTGGGGACCAGACTTCGGGGAAACTGGCCAGGAGGTACTGGGAAGTGGACTTCACTGAGGTAAAACCAAGAAGTATGGATACAAGTACTTACTGTGTTTATAGACCCTTTTTCAGGGTGGACTGAGGCATAACCCACCAAGAATGAAACTGCACAGGTGGTAGCCAAGAAGCTCCTAGAAAATCTGATGCCCAGGTATGGTTTCCTGGTCCAAATTGGGTCGGACAATGGCCCCAGCTTCATCTCTAAGGTAATACAGGGGGTGGCTCAGGCACTGGGGGTGGATTGGAAATTACATTGTGCATACAGACCCCAGAGCTCAGGACAGTTAAAAAGGATGAACAGAACTCTAAAAGAGACCTTGACTAAATTAGTCCAGGAGACTGGCGGGGACTGGGTGGCTCTCCTTTCCTTTGCACTGTATAGGGTGCACAACTCATCCTATAAGCTAGGGCTTACTCCTTTTAAAATCATGTTTGGAGTGCCACCACCAGTATACCTAACTTAAAGACAGAATTATTAATAGACATAGATGATCAAAAACTCCTTTTTTCCCTCCAAACTCTGCAAAGGGTCCATGAGCAGGTGTGGCCCAGACTGAAAACCCTTTATAAGACTGGACCACTGCCAACTCCCCACAACTACCAACCGGGGGACTGGGTGTACGTCCGGCAACATCAACACAAGACTCTGCAGCCACAGTGAAAAGGACCGTATGTTGTGATCCTGTCCACCCCCACTGCCTTGAAGGTGGAAGG
>NW_007260576.1:1766285-1771515 GCF_000164805.1 Carlito syrichta | reverse complement strand
CACCCCTGCTGTGCTGAAAGACTATGCACCCAAATGGGACAGCCGACTGGACAAGGACAAGCCCCTAAAGCTAAGAGTATTTTGAGCTCCTTCTTCTTCCTTATAACAATGATTAAACTTCTTTGGGCTGCCCCCAACCCCCACCAACCCCAACGCCTGTTAGCCACCTCCTCAGGTGGTGATGTTGTTTTTCAGACCTACGCGGTAGCCCCCCGGCACCTGGTTCCCAGCCCTAACTTGGGACCTGAGCCAAATATTCACCAACTGTGACTGGGACCTCGCAATGGGGCATGACATTTTCCCATCCCTTGGCGCCAAATACAGAGCTCCAAGATGTGGTAAAAATACCTACCATAACTATAAATTTTATGGATGCCCAGGGCATAATAAAGATCAAAAATGCCAAGACCCCACCCTGTCGGTGACCGGCACCAACTGAGGGAGGGTTGGACCCGCACCGGAGAGTCAAGACAGATAGAAGAGACCACTCGGAGGCAGTTCTTCTGGGATCAGTTTGATCAGAACTGAGTCCAAATTTTATTCAGACTCCTTCCAACTTATATACCATTTTCTATACCTTCCAGCAGTGTGATAATTACTTGCTGGGGGGCGTACAAATTCCATGATGTATATCGCGCTTTACAAACTATGCATCACAAGACCATCACGAGACTTGCAAGTTCCAAGCAAACAATTCGAATTCCACGATGTATGACTTACATTAAGATCACAGGTGCACAATTTCAATACAGTTTGTTCAAAGTGTTTTCCATAATGTTCAATAAATCATTCATATTATACTCTTTGTTCTAAACCCTGATTAATACAAAAACTTTCTAAGTTAACTCTAGGTTCAATCCAAGTTCACTGACTCCTAATATTTTTTAACGATTAATATTATCAACTTAACACTATACTATAATCTATAATTTACTTAAATGACTTAATTTTTATTTATTCCATTAACCTATTATGATTCAACATAGTGCCCTGTAATTCTATAACAATTAATTCAAAACTTATTCCTTACCATGACTTATATGATTTTCATAAATCTAAACTTTAAGTTTTATATGATCTAGTGATTGGACTTTAATACCATGCTATATCTTATTAAGCTAATACCTTATCATTAAATCTTATAATTATCATTAACGTATGATTTTTAAAATCATAACACCATAATTCTCATTCTATTCTAATAAAACTACGACTTTAACCCAAAACTTAAATCTTTTTTCCTAGTATATTAATACATGGCTACATGTAAAATTTCCTATTGTCAGAAGCAAAAACAACACCGTTGGGAAAATATACTAATCAAAGGATCTTAAAATTGGCCTACCAGAACAGGAACTAAAGTCATAATCTGAGAAAAGGAAACTTAAAAGCTTAAACAAAACTTAAAAATTTTCTATGAATGCTTATTACTGTTTAAATCTTTTCCGATAGAAGTTGTATTGTCTTAAATGTATGTTTTATCCAAACAAGTTTATTCTAAAAATCAAATAGTAGCTGTCACACTCTTGGATAATGGACTGCACGGTTACCATGACAATGGCCACGGGCTGAAGCAAACAGAGTTTCGGCATGTAACGAAACTAGAAAAAACGTTCTGTCTAGCTAGAGGCAGGGCAATAAAACTATTATGGTAATTTAGTTTCTAATCTTAATCCTAGGAGAAACTGCCTACAGGAACAAGAGCTGACTAACCAGTCTACCAGGAAATAGAAGTTAAAAAATATCTAGAAAGAAGTAAAACTTAGAAGGGACAAGGTCATATAAAATAATTCTGCTGTGCAACTTTCCATCAGGTGTATAGAGATTTACTTATAAGTTTTACTGCCATGTATGCACACTGGTCACTAATCACATGCCAATATTATAGGTATAACTGATATCCTATGTCAGAGGCGATCTTCCAGATGGGCCTGTACAGGCTTCAGCCATGTAGCTATAGATGTTGGCTCCCAACACCACCCAGTTTTACTGCCCATCCTGGAAATGTGTTTCTACGGGCAATATACACTGGACCCCAGCCAAAAATAATGATTTAATCAAGGTGTAGCGGGATCCTTTAAGCCGCCACCGAGGGTCCTGTCTGGCACCCATTTTTTGCAACCCCGTCGTCATAAAATTCACTCAAACTGGGCAGCAAGCTAAAGACTGGACCTTAGGGAAAATATAGGGGATTAGGCTATATAATGAGCTTAAATTACGCTGGAAGGACTATGGGAGTCTATTCATAATCTGGTTGGTTATTCATGATCTAATTGTCCGGCCGGTAGGACACAACCAGATACTAGCACCCCTGCGGGTAACCCATAAACCTATACAGAGAAAGACTAGCACTGTGGGAACCCAGCTCAGTCCCCCCCCCATGCCATTCACGTCCCCAAAGAGACTTGTGCCACCCACGAGCTCCCCTAGCCCCTTATGGGAGCTGCTTCAACAGACTTTTTCCTTCTTCAATGCCACCAAACCCGAGGCAACTCAGTCCTGCTGGCTATGTTATAATCCCCAGCCACCCTATTATGAGGGCATTGCAATTGTAGGAAACTACACCACAAGCCCAGATTCCAATGCTTGTCGGTGGACTCCAAACATTGTAGGCCTGACCCTACAGTCAGTCACTGGGAATGGAACCTGTGTGGGCCACCCACCTCTGAAGGTCCAGTCCTTGTGTGCCCAAACTTTCCCATTAGTCTCCAGTAACTTCCACCTGCCCCCTGAGAACGGATGGTGGATATGTTCCACTGGCTTAACTCTGTGTTTTCAAGGGCAGGTACTAAACCAGTCTCAAGATGGCTTTTGCATCTTGGTGCAGTTGCTTCCCAAAATACTGTACCACACTGATAAGGACATATTCCAGTTACTGACACAAGAAGAACACCCCCGGGCTAAAAGGGAACCAGTCTCTGCAATAACCCTGTCAATGTTACTAGGACTAGGCCTTGCCAGGGCAGGAACGGGTATTACCTCCCTAGCCACTCAGTCCCATCATTACAGTAGCCTTCAGGCTGCAATAGATTCTGACATAGAGAAAATAGAAACTTCTATTTCACACTTACAGGACTCCCTCACCTCACTGTCTGAAGTAGTTTTGCAAAACCGTAGAGGCCTAGACCTACTGTTCCTCCAACAAGGTGGCCTTTGTGCTGCCCTGGGAGAAAAATGTTGTTTCTACACCGACCATTCAGGCGTAGTAAAGGAATCTATGGCTAAGGTACGAGAAGGTTTGACTAAGCACAAATTAGAGCGGGACCAGAGGCAGGGATGGTTTGAAAGTTGGGTTAACTACTCACCTTGCTTTAATAGACCCGTAATCATACTTTTGCTGTTACTGACTTTTGGTCCATGTAATCTAAACAAGCTAATAACTTTTATAAAAACTAGAATAAACACTTTGCAACTTAAGGTCCTCAGACAACAATACCAACAGGTGCCTCTGGACAACTCAGCATGTTGAAGGAATCCAAGATTAAATTCACTCTACCCTCATGAGAAGAGGAGAATGAGAGGGCCATAACAGAGTATACCATAGACTTAGGTTAAGAACATACTATAACACAATAAATATGTAATCGGCTTGTGGACAATAGCACAGCCATTTTAGTTTTCTGCTTTAAGACATAACCTGTAGCTGTCTAAAGTTTCAGTTATGGGAAAAACTGCAAAGCTCCAGTTCAAGCTTCAACCCCTTCCCCTGACCCACTTTCCCCTTAGCAACAACCAATCAGGTGCCGGGGGAAATCACCTAAGTTTCCAGATGTCTCTGCAAATTCCCCAGCTAGTGGTCCAAGGTCAGCCAGAGTCAAGCTAGCCAATCCTCCATGACTGAGCTGAACACCAGAGGTTACTACCTAATTAAATGGTAACAAGACTGGAAAGTCCCCCCAAACTCCTCCTCCCTTTGTGTAACCATGATAAAAGGTGTCTGCTTAAAGAAGTCGGGGCCTCTGGGTGTACTCCACTGTGTTGGTTGTCGACAGGGGTCCAGGCTCGAGCTTGCAAATAAAAACCCTCTTGAACTTTCATCAGAATTGGCTCTTGGTGGTCTCTCGGATTGAACATTTGGCCACTACACAGCTACTTGGAAGGTTGAGGTGGAAGGATTGCCAAAGCCCAGCAGGTTGAGGTTACGATGACTGGGAGCATGCTACTGAGCTCCAGATTGGGCAACAGAGTGAGACTCCAACTTAAAAAAAAGTAGGAGGTTATGGTACAGAGATAGTTATGAAGTAGTCATTTTAACTGAAGATTTGAAGGATGTTATGTTTTCTAAAAGAATTCAAGTTTTGCTGGGCTTGATGGCTCAGCCTGTAATCCCGCGCCTTTGGGAGGCTGAGGTGAGTGGATTGCCTGAGCCCACGAGTTTGAGACCTGCCTGGGCAGCGAGACCTCATCTCTACAATAAATAAAAAAATCAGTCGGACATGGTAGTGCATGCCTGTAATTCTGGCTACTTGGAAGGCTGAGGTGGAAGGATCGCCAGAGACCAGTAGGTCAAGGCTGTGGTGGCTGGAAGTAGCCACTGCACTCCAGTCTGGGTGACAGAGTGAGACTCCAACTCAAAAAAAAAAAAAGAATTCAAGTTTTTGTTAACGAATTGACCTACTACTATGTAGTGAAGTTAATCTACATATGGAGAATGCATTCTTGACTCTATCCAGTTTAGAAATCTCTATTTCTAAATAAAGATGGTGAACTAGTCTTCTAATAGACAAATTATTTTTCTAGAAAATATATTTTTAAATAAACATAAAATTGAACATAGTGATTTAAGCAAGAATTGAGTGATGCTCTCTTCCTTGATACAAACTCTAATAGGTTAAACATGTTTTCAAATATAATACTTAGACCTTTTTCAGACAAATACAATTTTGGAAAAAAAGAAACCAACTCAAGTGTCAATGTTCTTTGTCCTTGGCATAATACAATATTATAAAATACAGAAAAAAGAAAGCATATTGCATGATGTAAAAAATGAAATTGTACTATACATTATAGATTATACTTTATATAATACCTTATGAATTTTTTCAACAATAATCGTTTTTTGAAAAAGTATTTCCTATGATTATCTCAGATTATGATAAACACACTACACACTGAAAATTTAAATTTTGTATGTGATGAACTAAATGTATTAGGTCACAAAATCCAGACATATAAAACATTCTTTCTTTCTTTTTTTTTTTTTTGAGTTGGGGTCTCACTCTGTCACCCA
>NW_007260576.1:1756300-1766239 GCF_000164805.1 Carlito syrichta | reverse complement strand
CACTGCAGCCTTGACCTGCTGGCCTCCGGCGATCCTTCTGCCTCAGCCTTCCAAGTAGCCAGAATTACAGGCATGCACTACCACGGCCAGCTGATTTATTTATTGTAGAAGTGAGGTCTCACTGCCCAGGTGGGTCTCGAACCCGCGGGCTCAGTCAATCCACTCACCTCAGCCTTCCAAAGGCAAGGGATTACAGGCTGAGCCACCAAGCCCGGCTAGAAACTTGCATCTTAATTGATTTATAAATCAGGGTCAAAACAAAAGTGAGGTTAGTGAGACATCTAGAACACAAAATTTAAGGAGAACTCACACTTGATCATGTGAGTATGCTGCTCTTTTATAAATACACACTTATACAATATTTAGTGGAAGTGTCTCAATTTCAGAATTAGACCAAAAAAAAAAAAAAATCAGGCCTTAATCTCTCTCCTGTTCAGCCAACTAACTTTCGGTCACTTTAATGACACAGTTAAGTTCTGTCACTTTCCTTTCCTTCTTTAACTTAACCCAAAATTTGGAGAATCTCTTCCAAAAACTAATTCCTACCATGTTGTCTTCTATGCTGGAGGCTTTGATAACATCTGCAAGTTTGCCATCTCTTGATAAAAAGACTAGAACGTGAATTTCTTGCCTTTTAACAGAATTGCAAACTGTTGTCCTAGAATTCAGTGACAGTTCATGCCTATAATCCTAGCACTTTGGAAGGTGGAGGTGGGAGAATTGCTTAAGCCTGGAGTTCAAGACCAGTCTGGGTAACATAGTGAGACCTAATCTCTACAAAAAATAAAAGTAAAAATAAAATTATTTGGGTGTGGTGGTGCATGTCTGCCGGAGTCCAGCTCCACCGGGTCAGGATTTCCTGAAGGTGGGACGGCGTCGGAGCAGAAGAAAAAACTTGGACACTGACTCTGCTGCAAGCATGACAAATGCCAATTTATTGTCTTTTTCAACTCCTTTTATACCCTAGATTTTGGCTTGAAATGAAAACATGTTTTTCGTTTTCAAGGCAATCAGTTTCAATGTAATGAACTGGACAAGCAATGTATCTTTCTGTGTTCATCCTGTTTTGATTTTTAAAAATTATCATCCTAAACATTAACTATAAATCTTATAAACTAACATTTTTTAATGATTACCATTTCTTAATGTCCATACAAAGCTTACTTATTCCTATAACTACTACATTATAAATCACTACCAAGTTCTAAGCACTATAATTGTCACACAGATTAGCAAGTCACACCTGTGACCTTCACACAGCAATTTGCCAACTAGCTGGGGTAAAACAACATTTTCAAGGTTTCTTAGCTGCAAGTTGGCCTGACTAGTTTTCCCTAATTTCACACCTGGTGTTTACAACCTGTGTCAACCCTGTTAGGGAGACTGGGCTTTAATGTTTGTAAAACAAAAGCTCTCCCAGGCTCAAGTCACCTTAGTCACATACCCTAACCAGAATTACAAGCCTCCTTAACAAAGGGAAGTAAAGGCAAGGGTGCTCTAATATTTATGTGATTATTAATTTTTTAACCACATGTAGAAATTAAGAAATTAAGTAAATGTAATTTTTGCATTGGCACTCTTACTAAAAATTCAAACTGTAGCTTCTCAAATTTCTTCAATTTGTCACCAATCAGAAGAAATAAAATCTTTTTTTTTTCTTTGAGTTGGAGTCTCACTCTGTCACCCAGACTGGAGTGCAGTGGCTGCTCCCAGCCACTGCAGTCTTGACCTGCTGGGCTCCAGCAATCCTTCCACCTCAACCTTCCAAGAGCTGGAACTATAGGCACGTGCTACCACACCCAGCTAATTTTTGATTTATTGTAGAAATGAGGTCTTGCCAAGTTGCCCAGGCAGGTCTCAAACTGGCAGGTTCAGGCAATCCATTCACCTCAGCCTCCCAAAGCACAGGATTACAGGCTGAGCCACCTAGCCCAGCAGAAAAAAAAATCTTTCAAGCAATTATCTACCCACACATGATATTTAAAAATCTCTATTTATAATTTCCTGGCAAGGTCAGTGAGTTCCCCAACAAACATTAAATCGAGCACTTTCTGATTTTTACAATTTTCCCAACTACAATGTTTAATCAAGTGATTGTATGATCTAATACCAGGAGGCTGGAGACATGGAAACTTAGGAAGGAATTCAAATGAAGGGAAGGTAATTTCTTTCTGAATTCCCCTCTTGCCTTTTTGCAAGGGGTAGTGGAAGCATGAGTGGAATTTTGCTTTCTATCCTCAGAACTTTTCGGCTGCACTAATAACAAAAGTAGAAGACGCAAGGGTCTCAGCTGCCCAGGTTCGCTTTGTGACCTGGGGTCTTCAGCCCCCTGGACTTTGTCAGCAGACAGGCCTCCATGGCTGGCTCCCAACATATGTCTCTGGTTTCAACTCCTTGGGAGGCTGAGATAAGGGGATCACTTAGACCCAGGAGATTGAGGCTGCAGTTAGCAAGGATCATGTCACTGCATTCCAGTCTAGGTGACAGAGTGAGACACCTTGTTTTTAAAACACACACACACACACACACACACACACGACAAAGTCTAGTCCTTTGGGCTAAACTCCATCCTCCAAGTTTTCTACCAGGAAGAGAAGTCCATAGGACTTCTGGACACCAACCATAACTAGAAAAGAAACTTTGTGTTGTACAAATTGTGGATAGTGAAAACAATTTATTTGTACAGTTTAAATAACTTTGCACAAAAGAATATGTTCATTCACAAAAGAGCATTTAAGGAGTACTTTAGGTGGCAGTCTCCAGCTCTTGCCAGGTTCTGGGCTAGACACATCTTTCAAGTTGAGGTCAAAGGATTTCAAGGAAGCCCCAACCAATGTTTAAGCAGGTTCTTGGTCTGGTCATTTCTTCCCAAAGTGGGGCTCCTCAAACAGTCAGTTTTTTCTCTGGAATTCCTTGTTAGATTAGTTACATCCATGTGCATCTACATTGGGGTTTGAGCCTCTCCTCATGTATTCTACCTCCATACCTGTTTCTGTTTACAGGTATTAGATCTGTGATGCAGTCAGAAGAATGTCTTTGCCCAACACTAACTTGTCCTCTTTTATCTTTCAAAGATATTAACCCCTAATAAACCTCTTTGATATCTCACTTAATCTCAACATTTACTTTCCCAGAAAACTAATTATACATATCCAAAAGTTAATAAATCAATATCTATAAATGTAGACTTTTAAATATGTAGCTTGAACAATTATTCCATTAATTTGATGAATGTAGACAGTAATTATATCTGACTGAAACTTAAGAGGGTTGTGTCTTTTTGCCTGGTTTTGCTTTTTTCCTAACAGATGCATACAAATTATTTTGCTCCAATTACTTGGACCCATTCCTGTTTTACCATTTAACATTATATATGAAGTGATTTAACCCATTCTAAAGTTGGGTATATTAATAAAGTCCTCTCTTTTACTGACTTTAACCATTAAGCCTAAAATATCATCACAGAATATGTAAATTACTACATTAATAATAAACCCAAAGAGAAGGGTCACAATAATACAATATTTAACTGAACTTCTTTTTCCTAGTGTAGTACACACTGTAATATCATTTCTCCTTGAATTCTGAATAATCTATTTTTGGGTATTTTTACAAGTATCTTCCTCACTCTTTCATCTATATCTCTATTTCTCTAATTATGTTTTGGATGCTGATATTTTTAAAACCCAAGTTTTGAAAGGGGTCTTTCCATATTACATCCCCAATTCTGTCATACATTAGCATAAAGAATTGATTTTGTCTGTCGGTTATTTGCTCATGTCTTAAATTGTTTCCTTATCAACTTGTTTCATAATTAGTTATATCTCATGAATGACTATCACTTTAAAGTTTAAATTTGTTCCTCAAAATATGTATTTGCACTTAATACCTTAAGCTTCTTTGTTTGCTTTAAACCAAAATATCTGTATGTTTTTGTTATAAAAGGTCAGGATAAATATAAATAAATGAAATGTGTGGTATGGTTCAAGTTAGTGTTTCTTCTTATGATAGGCAGAATCATAAGATTTCCATGCCTAGGTAATTCATTCAAACTCTAAGTATTGCTGTCAAGGGACTTTGCAGAGGTAGTTAAAGTTATTAATCAGCTGCCCTAAAGATAGAGATATTATTCTGAATAATGCAGATGTATCCACCATAATCACACATGCCTTAAAAAATAGATAATTTTTATTTGCCTAAAGGGAGAAAGATGTGCCAGAAGATGAGGGCATAAAACATAAAGAAAAAGTAAGAGCGTCATAAGTGTGGAAAGGTAAGAGACCTCTATAGGCTAAGGTTGACCCCTGGCCTACAGTCATTAAGGAAACAAGAAGTTCAACCCTACAAACACCAGGAATTGAATTGGAGCAACAACTTGAATGTGCTTAAATGTCAATTCTTTATAGAGTTTCTTGATAAAGGTCCCAGCCAACCTGTATCTTGACTTTTTCTCTGTGAAATCTAGAGCAGAGAAATCCAGTTGAGCCAGCTTGGATGTTTGGTCCATAGAACTGTGAGATAAGTCTATATTATTTTAAGCCACAACATTTTAAATAATTTGTTGCAGGAACAATAGGAATCTTATGAACTTATAGATAATTTTCAGTCAGAGTTTATGTTGCAGATTTGTATATTATATTGGTAGTAGTTTATGAAATCCACTCAGATTCAGTCAATAATTTCCACTTGTGTCACAGACATTTTATGCTATTTCTTCCCTTTCTGTGGTGTCCTTGAAAATTACATGTTGAAAACAGTGACATCAAAGATGTAATGACCTTTGAAAGATGTAATGACCCTTGAACCCAGAAGTTCAAGACCAGCCTGGGCAATATAGCGAGACCTTGTTTTTATAAAAATAAACAGGTAGTCAAGTGTGGTAGCAGGTGCCTATAGGCCCAGTTGTGGAAAGGTTAATGCAGAAAAATAGATAGAGCTCAGAAGTTGGAGGCTTAGGTGAGCTGTGATCATGTCACTACTCTAGGCTGGCAACAGAGTAAGACTCCAATTCCAAAAAAAAAGAAGATTTAAATACATTGTAACATCAGGTTATCACTTTGAGAAGTACTACTCATGTGAAGACATACAATTCATATTTCAGTACAACATGAATTAGAAATAAAACATATTGTTTTATATCATCAAAATGTTTTCATTCTCCTGTGTAGTTGTATGCTATGGATATAGTGAAAGCCAGACGCACATGTGCAATTATTCTGGCTGCCAACAATATGGGAAGTACCTCACCCACTCTAAGGTACTCAGTGAATGCGTCCCATGTAAATAACATGCAAAGAAAATTTTGATTTGTAGAGATCTTGTCTTTATTGCAGGTGGCAGAAATAGGTGTAAGAGGGATGATGTGAAGCAGGCATTGTAGATTATTTCAGTATTGAGTTTAAGCATGAATATGAGCTTAGTATGAATATGAGTTTAATTATGAATAAATGTTTCTCCTAGACCCTATGATATCATCAGGTATAAAATTTAAATATACTAGTGCACTATCTTTTTGTCTTTCCATGTGTTCTCTGTGACATGTAGAACCAAGGTTGCTAATGGCTGAGACCTAAGTACTATTAACAATATCATGATTATGAAAAATACATAGGAGAAAAAAGGATCAGGTCTTGGAGGTGATGCTAAGCACTTGGAGTGGGCCTAAAGGTAGAAGATTATTAGAGATGTTTAGAGTATGACAAAGTGAAAATAATTTTTTCAACAGTGTACAAAACGAAAGTGAGGGAACCAAAACTGGAGGCAGAAACTGACCCATGGTGTATCAGCCTTATGGGAAAGAAGGTGACAGATACGAGAACTATTTAAAAAACAGAATGTAGTAATTTGTGAAAGTATGAAGTGTTGGAAGAAATAAGAAAAAAGAGTCTAGAGAAACTAGAGAAACTAACAGTTTCATTCTTTGGCAGTGGAGACTTTTGTAACCATAATCTTATTGGAAGTGATAAAGAGAAGAATATTTCATCACACATTTAAAAATTTTTATTTATTCATTTATTTATTTTTCAGAGACAGGATTTTACTGGGTTGCCCAGGCTAGATATAATGCAGTGGTGCAATCATAGCTTACTGCAGGTTCAAACTCCTGGGCTCAATAGTCCTTCCTGCCTCAGTTTCCTGAGTAGTTGAACTATAGGTGCATGCCATCAGGCTAGGCTTATTTATTTATATTTTATGGATAGGAACTCGCTATATTGCTCAGGCTGGTCTCAAACTCCTGACATCAAGCAATTCCCTCACCTCAGCTTCCCAGAGCACTAGGATTACAAGCATAAACCATTGGGCCCCGCCATGCATAGATTTTTATGACACATTTTACTCTGAGTGTTCTCAAAGGTGATTTCATGTTCATAATCTAAATCTTGGTAGAGATGAATAGGAGTAGCTATCATGTATTACCTGGTACAAGAGTTCATTTAGTTATTGTTTTAATTATGTGAACGAACAGGTTAACATACCATGAAATCCCAGAAACATCACCAGGTCTGTGATTCAAATAGAATTTCAGAGCGGTTTTACCTATGGCTTTTAAATTAAAAACCTAATGTGCTTTCATCTTCAATTAAGCACAATTGCCAAGTATAATTGACCATAGTAATGTAACTACTAATTTGAGGACATTCAACACACACATGCTATACACATTTTGAAATGAGTTTAGCTTATTTAATGGAGCTTTAGGCTTAGAAATCAATTCATGAAAAATTTAATTCAAGCTTTCTATGAAAGGAGGAAAAATAATTATGAAATGCAGATGCTCAGCAAGTGAAAAGTACATCCAAGGGGAAAACTAAGCCTGAATCTCATATGTAGCAAAGTCAGGCCAAAGTGTTAAGCATTCAACTGTGTTTCCAGAATTCACACTCATTAATTAGCATCCCCATATATCTCCTTCCTACCCACTCATTCCCATTAATGAATTAATAAACTTTTCTTTCTCTTATCTGGCTACTAGGTATCAGGGGCTCACCCAGGACATATTTCTATTTCATTTATTTAATGAGAAGGTTCAGCACAAAACAGTGCTATTTAGACTTGGAAAACGTAGATATTACAGAGAAAGAGAGGGGGGGAAGAGAGATGGGGGGAGAGAAAATGGGGGAAAGAAAATTTGTCACTAATATACTTGCATGAAAGGTAAAATTTAGATGCATTTTTTACAAAGGAGGAAAACGGAAAGTAAAAATGTGCTTATATTTTACCACACAAGGTTATAATAAATTTTAAAACCTTTCCAAAAATTGTTTTTTATTTTACTCATTCTCTCTGCTGTGACTTTTTTTCTTCTGTTTCTTAACTTTGCTTTCATCTTTATTATTTCCTTCTTTCTACATTCTATGGGTCTAATTTTTACCCTTTTTTGATAGATGTGATAGAATAATTTTCACATTTACTCTGTGTATTTCACTATGATATTTATGACTATATATTTTTAACTTTACATTGCTTTATCTCATTCTGTAAGTTGCCACCAACATAATGACTTAGTATTTTACTTGTTAATTTCCAAATTTATAAAGATATTCTATTTTATTACTTATGTCTTGCTTAATTAATTTATGGACAATAAATATATGTTGGCAATTTGAAATGTGCTGCTTGTTTTATTAATTGCTGAGAACTATTTGCTGGGATTGTAGATTTGTCCATTTATCCATGTTTTTCTTTATATTACTGATTCTACATTTTGAAATAGTATTATTTTCTTAATGTATTAGTTATACCATTTTGGGAATTGATCTTATTATCAACATTAAATATTTTATTGATCTCTAGTAACATATTTTTGTCTTAGAATTAGTTTGTCTGCAGTCAGAATGTCCTTTCTTTGTCTGCCATGCAAGTGCCTGTGGGCTTCTTCGAACTAAAGAAAAGAGTGGAACACTATCTCTAATCTTTTCAGAGATGCATTCTCAGTGAGATAAGTAAAATAGTTATCATATGTTCCAACTTTATAAGAAACATACTTTTAGCTGATGTTAGGAAAATTAAATTTCCTCATCATGACTATGCTTTGTCTTTGTACCAGTTTTGTAATCAGATAGCTAAATCTTAAAAACTAGTTGTTTTCTGAAATCTTATGCAGAATTTTGTTTCTTGTATATATTTGATTCATTTTAAATTTTATTTTGTCATATTCTAAGAGACTGTGAAAGGTATGTATATACTTTTTTAATACAAAAATTAGTTTGTCTGACATTAATATAATTAAGGTTAATGTGTGATTGTAACATTTTTTCATAGTTTTTATTCACAAATTTTCTATGTGCTCATGATATGATGATTCTCTTGTTCTTAAATTAGATTTTTAAAAAAATTGGAAAAATTAATTTAATTGTATTATTTTTAAATAAAAAATGTTAAAAATAAAAAAAGATGTGGTGCACAATTCAGGTTTAGGTATACAAATGTTCATTATGGAGGTACCCCTGTTGATGAGGTATGCTTCCCTCCCCTGGCTGTTTTCCACTACTGTCAATCCTTTTCTTATAGTATTAACAATAATTGTTCGAGGTCTGTTTATGAGTGAGAACATGTGATACTCAGTTCTTTGCTTCTGTGATAGATCACTTAGTATTATAGACTCTAAGACCATCCAAGTCACTGTAAAGTTCATAATTTTGTCCTTCTTTATGTCTGCATAATATTCCATCATGTATATGTACCACATTTTTTTAATCCAGTCCTCTTTCAGTGGGCAGTACAGTTGGTTCCATATCTTTGCTATTGTGAATAATGTAGAAACAAACATGCATGTGCAGGTATCTTTTTCATAAGTGTTTTGAGTTTCTCTGGGTATATTCCCAGTAGGGGGATTGTGGGATTATACAAAAGGTCAATTTTTAGATCTTTTAAAAATGGCCAAACTGTTTTCTACAGAGGCTGTACTAGTATACATTCCCACCAAAAGTGTAGAAGTGTTCCCTTTCTGTTGAGTTCTCTCCAGCATGTGGTGTTTTTTGAGTTATGGATGATGGACATCCTGACTAGAGTGAGGTAGTTATCTCAGTGTGGTTTTAATTTGCATTTTTTGATGACTAGTGAGACTGGGCATTTTTTCATGTATCTGTTGGCTGTTTGTATGTCTTTTTTTGAGAAATGTCCACTCATATCTTTTTCCCACTTTGTAATGGGGCTGTTTTTTTTTCTTTTCATCACCTTTGAGTTCCTTGTAGATCCTAGATGTAAGACCCTTGTCAGATATACAAATATTTTTTCCCAGTCTGTGGGCTGTCTCCCTGCTCTCTTGATGGTTTCTCTGGGTTTGCAGAAGCTTGTCATTTTGATGAGGTTTCACTTGTTTATCTTATCTCTTATGGCATGGGCACTTGGGGATTTGATCAGGAATCCATTGTCAGTTCCAATTTCCATAAGGGTGTGTCCTGCATTTTCTAAGGTTCTTACAGTTTGAGGTTTTACATTTAGGTCTTTGATCCATTTGGAGTTGATTTTTGTGGATGGTGACAGGTAAGCATCTTGTTTTAATCTTCTGTATGTGGTAAGCCAGTTTTCCCAGCACCATTTATTGAATAGGTTTTCTTCTCCCCAGTGATTGGTGGGAGAGGCTTTGATGAAGATGAGTTGGTTGAGAAATTGATGTTTTGCTTCTGGAATCTCTATCCTTTCCCATTGGTCTATATGCCTGTTCTTGTACTAATACCTGGCTGTTTTAATTATTGTAGATTTATAATAAAGTTTAAAGTCTGGAAGTATGATACTTCCCACTTTTTTTGTTATTATTATTTTTTTTTTCCTGAGGATTATTTTGGCTATTCCTGGTCATTTATATTTCCATATGAATTCCTGTATTTTTGTTTCCAGTTTTAAGAAGAATGCTGCTGGTAATTTAATGAGTATTGAATTAAATCTGTAGATTGCCTTGGGTAGAATGGACATCTTAACAATGTTGATTCTTCCAAT
>NW_007260576.1:1726266-1756154 GCF_000164805.1 Carlito syrichta | reverse complement strand
CCATCACCCAGACTGGAGTGCAGTGGCCGCTCCCGGCCACTGCAGTCTCAACCTGTGGGCTCCAGCGATCCTTCCGCCTCAGCCTTCCAAGTAGCCGGAATTACAGGTGCATGCCCGGCTGATTTTTTTTTTATTTTTATTTTTTATTGTAGAGATGAGGTCTCGCCTGCCCAGGTGGGTCTCGAACCCGCGGGCTCAGGCAATCCACTCACCTCAGCCTCCCAAAGGCACGGGATTACAGGCTGAGCCACCGAGCCTGGCATGACTGGCTTTTACACATTTATTTTATACCCTGAGACTTTGCAAGTCCTTTATCAGTGAAAGCAGGTTTTTGACAGATCCATTTTGGTTTTTGAGGTATAGAATCATGTTGTCTGCAAAGAAGAATAACTTGACTTCCTCTTTTCCTATTCGGATACCCTTGATCTCCTTCTCTTGTCTGATTGCTCTAGTTAGCACTTCCAATACTATGTTGAGCAGGAGAGATGAGAGTCGGCACCCTTGTATTGTTCCGGTTTTCAGGGGAAAGGGTTCCAATTTCTGTCTGTTAAGCAGTATGTTGGCTGTGGGTTCTTGTAGATGGCTCTTTCTCTTTTGAGGTATGTTCCATTTATGGATGTGTGAGATGTTTGAGGGTTTTATCAAGAAGGGGTGTCAGATTTTATCAAAAACTTTTTCCACATCTAATAAAATAATCATATGATTTTTGTTTTTACATTTGTTGATGTATTAAATTATGTTTATGGTCTTGCAGATGTTGAACCAGCCCTGCATCCCAAGGACAAAGCCTACTTGGTCAAGGCAGATGGTTTTTGAGATTTGTTATTGGGTCCAGTTTGCTAGAATCTTGGTGAGAATTTTAGCATCTATGTTCATCAAGGATATTGGCCTGCAGTTCTCTTTCTTTGTTGGATCTTTACCTGGCTTGGGTATCATTGTGATGTTAGCTTCATAAAATGATTTGGGGGGAGTTTCATCTTCTCTATTGCCTTGAATACTTTCAATAGGATTGGTATCAGCTCCTCCTTGAATGTTTTGTAGAATTCTGCTGGAACGCCATCTGGACTATGCGTTTTTTGTTTTTTTTTTGTAGCTAGTTTTTTTATAACATAGTTGATTTCTTGGATTGTTATTGGTGTTTTAGTACTCGATTTAAAAGCCATCCCCCCTTCACTGAACAACAAAATTAAATAAGTTTTAAAGAAAGGGGGAGGAAAACCTACCCGAATGAGGAAAAAAAAAAGGAAGAAGATGGGTCTCAAACAGACCCCTGGGAGGTCAGCCCAGAGAATACACACTTCAGAACACAAACAATGAAGAGCCCTCAGAAATACTGGTCTCAAACCACAAACCCGGATATCAAGATATTAATAGAATAAATAAAAATGTGGAGAGACAAGGGAAAAGAATGAAGGAGTTGATAACTGAGATAACAGCAGTAAAGAATACAGTGAATGAAATAAATAACAAACTGATAAGCATAGAAAGCAGAATTAACCAAACAGAAGAAAGAATTTCAGGGGTTGAGGACCAAAATATGGAACTAACCCAAACTGTTAAAAACATAGAAAAGATGCTTAAAAAGAAAGAACAAAACGTCCAAAAGTTGAGTGATTATATCAAGAGGCAGAACTTAAGATTAATTGGAATTCCTGAGGCAGATAGAGAGACAAGACCACCCTGGAACAAACATTCCATGAAATTATCAAGAAAACTTCTCTCATCACATCAGTGATGTGACCATTCAAACACAAAAGATTCTTTTTTTAATTTTTTGAGTCTTTTTAAATTGTGCTTTCTGTTACTGTAACATCAATATGCAGAGGTACAAATCTGTCATCTTATTATGTGCTTTCTATTTGTTCCTCTTGTGGCATGTTTTTCTCTCTTTTGTTTTCTAATTTTGTATCATTTCTTGTATTTCTGCATTTATTTTCTCTGTTTGGTTGTTACATAGTATTTTATTATTGTTTAATAGCAATAGTTTCATGGGAGATTTCAACATAATAAAAGTATCTTATGTAGCTGACTACCTTTTATTATTTTCTAGACAGTTTTCATTTTCTTGTCTACAAGAATATTCTATTACTTATGTGTTCCTTAATTAAGTCTATATTTTAAATTCCATATAAAATTGCTAGTATTGTTTTATATAGTCAATATTTATTTGGTATATTTTATTTTCCAATTTTCTCCTGCCTAATTAACACATTTCAGAATTTCCTTTATTGTAGTTATAGTGGTTAAACATTCTCTCTCTGTTTTATCTTTCTTCTTTCTTTTGGTTTTCAAATATAGTTATTTTAATTACAAAAGGATATTATTATTAGCAATTTTTTTTTTAGTACATGCAGGATTCATTCCATTCTATATGGCCTTCATTATCTGTAGATTTAGAATTATCTATATTTTTGCTTCTAGTTTTTAAAATATCTTCTCTTTGCCTCTGCTTTCTGTAGAAAGTCTACAGCCATACCACCCTGAATATATCAGATCTCATCTGCAGAAAAAAAAAAAAAATGATGTATTTTCTTTATTCCTGCTGCTTAGGGTTCTGTGAGTTTATTGCATTAAAATTTTTTCATTGGTTTCAGAAGATTCTTAACACTTATCCTTTTGTTAACATAACTTATTCTTAATCATCTATTTCATTCTGATAATCCAGCTATTAGACTTCTCACAGCATCTCCCTTGTTTTTGGTTCTTCACAAATAACCATCTATTTTTCACACTGAGGTACTTGCAAAGTCTGTTCTATTTCCTGATATGATCTCCTTAAACTTTTTGTGCAGATGACTCAGCTTCAAAAGTTCAGTAATCAGTTTTAATATTGCTACCATAGAAACATGTCTTTTTATTTTATCCATTGAGCTATATAATCTTGCCATAACATTATCTTCTTTATTTCCTTCACTGTTGTTTTTTTCTCACTCTTAATCTGACATAAACTCCAAAGAGCTTATTTGCTTCATTTATCATTATTTCTACAGCATTTAGAAAATTGAATTATTATATAATCATTCACTGAATATTATATAAATAAAGAAATAAAAGCATGAGATAAAAATTATAACTATGTTGTAAGATTATTATTAGAATTACATAAAACAATGCCCATAAATTATTAAGATAATGCTTAGTACAAAACAAAGTTTCTATTAATTTTGACCATCACTATTATTATATTTTATGGATACACTATGATAAAATACTATATAATAAATTTAGCATCACAATCAAATTAATCTTCTGTTTCAATGTTCTATATTATTTTGAAAATGAATATCACTAAAAAGTGAATTCAAATCTCATATCTATTGAAGAGAGTTACATACAAACTTATGACTTTTTTTTTTTTAACACTTCCACAATTCCATGAGCTTTTACTTTTCCATAAGTTTGACATTATAGTGGTCAACACAGTCACTTGTTTCTTTATTTTTCTTATTTTTATATCAAAATATTGTTAATATCGAGCATGAATTTTTCCAGCATAATTTCAAGAATAATTTTTGAAAACACAATATTAAACTTTAAAAACTTAAAACTGCATCTTAACCTAAAATTCATAGTAAAATTACCTGTTTATATAGACAGAAAATTCAATTGGTATTAAATTAACATTGTTTTCCCTTCTGTGTTTCCACATTTACTATTTTGTAAAAAATGAAGAACTGAAGCACAATAAAGATGCAAAGAAAGCATATACTTATAAGCTTTGCAAATTATTAATAGGTCCAAATAGAAGGAATAAACATATACAATAGAAGCAAATCAATTGGTGATGGGATTTATAAGTTCAGTAGACACTTGAATCCTAAATAAAATATATTTAAAAATCCCTAGAAATTGTAATGCAATAATTTTTGTAATTAATGTATTATGATCAGAGTATATCAATTTCCAAATGTGTTATCAATAGATATGCATATAAAATTAATACAGATATTTCTCATTAGAACTTTGACAGTTTTATTTTGCTTAGTGCTATAGTCACCACATCTTTGCCATTCTAAGATAGCTGTGCTAGTAAATTCCATTTATAACAATTTGTATATGCTTATATAATATCCTGAGCATTTCATGCACAGGAAAATGATATATTCAATTGTCATAGTGTGAATGACCGTACAAAATCTCATTTTCAAGTGTTTAATACTTACACATTATGGGTTATTTGACTATGACATGGGATATTATTTTCATAGAATACTACAAAATTAATGCTCCATTCATAAGCAATAACTCGATTATATATTTGTGTGTGTGTGTGTGTATATATATATATATATGAAAATATTCTCAATTTAGGAAATAACCCATTGTAGACTCTCAGATTAAATTTACATTAGAAAAAAATGAAACCATTTTTATTATTTAAATGGTCCATTTTGTGAAGCAGATTTCAGTGGGAAAAATATAAGGGAAACTTGCTTCAGTAACATTTTCAATAATCTTAAAACTAAGCCATTGTACATTCAAACACAATTATTGTCAAACTAAAAACTATAATCTGATATTACTGAAACCTGTTGTGTTTATTTGCCTGGTATTTGAAAGGTATTTTCATATATCAATCCTAAATTTTTATGAGGTGTGCCAAACCACAAGTTGATATTAATATTTTTCTAGGCTCTGGATATGGCCAATTTAAAAAATAGTGCTTTAAAATAATGAGATGTTCATCTCAAAACTCAATTAACAGGCTAGAACACCAGTAGAAAAAGATTCTCATATCTTTATTTTCAAAATTTTTGAAATCTATGATCCACAATGTCATATTGTATAAATTCTCAAAAGACCTTCTTACGTTCTTCCTGCTCTCAACCTTTCAAATTGGGAAATACATCATTGCAAACTGGTAAGGGGGTTCTCTATTGATCCAAACCTAGAGTCACTTCCTATACCTATGACTTCCTCTAAGGATCTTCTCTAGGATTCTTGCTCTCAGAGGTGCCCTCTTTCTTTGAAAACTGGGTTTACCCTTGCCCCCAAAATGCTGATCTATCCTAAGAACTTAACTTTTTCAAGATTTTCAAATTTTTCTGATACTTCTTGATGACTGCCTTTACTTTTTTAGTTCTAGTTCTGTACATTCATGAGAAACATACAGTGTGTATCTTTAGTGAGATTTTTCTCTAAGTACCCTGGAGTATGGCATTTTCTGACTCATTAAATATTTCAGTTGGTTATTTCTAGTAGTGGTGTTTTCTGGGGTTATTTTGAATCAATTTTTAAAAAATGTATCATTATATCTGACCAAAATAAACTTCTAAATATAAATTTTAAATGTTAAATACTTTCCTAACTTATGCCAATTTTAATTGATCAGATATTAGAAGAGTTCAATAGTTCTTTAAATTATACTAAAACAAACTTTACTAAAGAATTATCCTCAGCCAGGCTCGGTGGCTCAGTCTGTAATCCCGCGCCTTTGGGAGGCTGAGGTGAGTGGATTGCCTGAAGCCTGCGGGTTTGAGACCCGCCTGGGCAGGTAAGACCTCATCTCTACAATAAATCAAAAAATCAGCCGAGTGTGGTAGCGCATGCCTGCAATTCCGGCTACTTGGAGGACTGAGGCGGAAGGATCACCAGAGCCCAGCAGGTCGAGGCTGCGGTGGCCAGGAGGGGCCACTGCACTCCAGTCTGGGCGACAGACTAAGACTCCAACTCATAAAAACGAAAAAAAAAAGAATTATCCTTCTGATCTCAGTTAAAAAAAAATACAATGTTTTCCTCCTGATTTTTTGTTTAATTGACCAACTTTATAAAAATGTTAATATAACATAGTAAGAATCTTTAAAGACTAAGAGTTCTAGGTAAAGATGAGCACTTTTCTCTTTTTTTATTCCCTATTTCCTTCATTTAATACTATTTTACTAATATTAAAGTGTGTTTTCCATATGTACAGAAAATACAATGGTTATGAATATGTCATTCAAAGTCTTTGCCTTTATGAAGCTTATCTTACGACCTGGTCAGTAAAGTTCTATTCTTAGTTGACAATTCTTGACAATAAACATGTAACATAATAAGTATTATTTTGCCCAAGTCACAATATTGAATTCTGACTTACATTTACACAAATGTGCATAATACCAGTATTGTAACTTTCCTTGGAGTCACTTCAATTTTAACAATACAGGATCTTTATAATTGCAAATTAATGGTACCTCATTCATGAAAACTTTGATTAATAATCATTGTTTTATTTTACTAAATGAATGATTCTCTGTAACACATTTTCCCTCCATATATGAAGGGTATTCAAAATGCCCATGATAAATATGTATTATAAAATAACAATGTGTGGATTTTGATACTTTTTGCACACACACACACACACACACACACACCCAAAACTTGTACTGATGTCATAGCATGTCTAAATGGGATCTAGTTTGAGGCACTAATAAGGATAAGACATCAGTTTGAAAAAAGCCCCTATCAGAGCAACATGAATTCTGCTAAAATTGGAGCAAATACAGACATCAAATTTATGGTAAACACTGGATGGAAGATTGGTAAAATCATTGATGCTTTACAAAAAGTTTATAGGGACAATGTCCTCAACTAAGTCAGCAATTCTCAATAGATAACTAATTTGAAGAAAGGACAAGATGATGCTGCAGATAAAGCCTGCAGTAGCAGACCATCCACATCAATTTGTGAGGAAATACATTAATCTTGTTAGTGGCCTAATTAAAGAGGACCAATGACTAACAACAGAAACAATAACCAACACCATAGACATATCACATTTCTTAAACTTGCACAATTCTACCTGAAAAATTGAAGATAAACAGACTTTTCCCTTAATGAATGCTAAAATCATTGTGCCTAGATCAGCTGCAGATAATAGTAAGGCTTGATTCAGTGGGAATTTTAAACAAGTGAGATCAAGATCCTGAAGCATTTCTCTGAAGAATTGTAACAGGAGATGGAACATGACTTTACTGGTACAATCCTCAAGACAAAGCACAGTCAAAGCAATGACAAGTAAGAGGGAGAAGTGGTCCAGTCAAAGCAAAAGGGTACTGGCCAAGAGCAAAGGTTATGGAAGCAATTTTTAGGGATGTTTAAGGCATTTTGCTTGTTTTCTTTCTGACAGACCAAAGAATTGTACATTTGCTTATTATGAGAGCATTTTGAGAGAGTTAACAAAGCTTTACCAGAAAGATGCCCAGAAAAACTTCTCCAAAGAGTAATTCTCAACCATAACAATGCTCCTCCTCCTTCTTCTCATCATATAGGAGCAATTTTGCCAGTGTTTCAATGTAAAATTATTAGGCATCTACCTAACAGTCCTGATTTGGCTCTTTCTGACTTGTTTTTATTTCTTAATCTTAAAAAATCTGTAAAAGGTGCCAATTTTTATTTAGCTAATTATGTAAAAAAGACTGCTTTGACATGATTAAATTCACTAACTTCAGTTCTTTAGGGATGGACCAAGTGAATGGTGTCAGTGTCTTAAGATTGATAGAGCTTACATTGGAAAATAAAATTTATATTTTTTAGTATTTCATCTTTTTTTTTTTTTTTTTGAGTTGGAGTCTCACTCTGTCGCCCAGATTGGAGAGCAGTGGCCGCTCCTGGCCACCGCAGCCTCGATCTGCTGGGCTCCGGCGATCCTTCTGCCTCAACCTTCTGAATAGCCGGACTTACAGACATGCGCTACCACGCCCGGCTGATTTTTTTGATTTATTGTAGAGATGAGGTCTCGCTGCCCAGGAGGGTCTCGAACCTGCGAGCTCAGGCAATCCACTCACCTCAGCCTCCCAAAGGCGCGGGATTACAGGCTGAGCCACCGAGCCCGGCTATATTTCATCTTTTAACTCAATTTTTTTA
Source organism: Carlito syrichta (assembly GCF_000164805.1). Taxonomy (NCBI): domain Eukaryota; kingdom Metazoa; phylum Chordata; class Mammalia; order Primates; family Tarsiidae; genus Carlito; species Carlito syrichta. The sequence continues at coordinate 1,748,306 of NW_007260576.1, read as the reverse complement.
CAAACTTTTTGAACTCTCTCATAGATTAATCTATAAATTAGGATATAAAGGTTGATGGCACCAGATCTTTGATTATTTGCTATTCGCATTAAGTATGCTTTTTTTTTATTACTTAGGTGATGCCTCATTTCTTCACACAGTCATAGTTCTTACCCGTCCTTTGAGGGCATTTGAATTTGTCAATAAGTATCAATTCAGAAGCACACATTCTTGAAAAAGTCTGTTACCTCGAGACATATGGCTTTGCACTTGTCATTCCTTCTTTGTGCATAACACATTTCTTTCAACTTCTGCTCTCAAGTTCTCAGGACATCACCATATCAGCAGGATTTTTCATGATGAGTTCTAACGTTAAATAATTTGCAATTTGAAATATCTATAGCTTAAACCTATTAAATTTTATATACTTGAGAATGTTGTACTAAAACATTTTACATGACTATATGTATCATAATTATCATCCTTACATTGGTTCATTTTTCTTATGATTACAAATACTAACTATATGAAGTATCCTCTTTATCTTCTTTTAAAATAGAAATGGAAACTTTCTTTTTTTGAATTGGAGTCTCACTCTGTCTCCCAGACTGGAGTGCAGTGGCACGCTCCCAGTCACTGCAGCCTCGCCCTGCTGGGTGATCCTTCTGCCTCAGTCTTCCAAGTAGCCGGAACTACAGGCGCATGCTACCACGCCCAGCTAATTTTTGATTTATTGTGGAGACAAGACCTCGCCAAGTTGCCCAAGCTGGTCTGGAACCCGCGGACTCAGGCAATCTACTCGTTTCCTCTCCCAAAGTGCTGAATTACAGGCTGAGTCACGAACCCGGCCGAAATGGAAACTTTCAAAGTTCGAGTAAATTCCCTAAAGTTACACAAATGAAATTTCAGAAAGTGATGGAACTCTTTTTAAACAGTATGTTACTCTGCCATATTATTTTAGTTTATTATATCACTCCTCCATTATCAGTTCTCCTAGTTGCAATGTAACAGTTGTATATGCAATTCTTTTATCATGATCTTTTTACATATGTGATTGTAAGATTCGTTAGAGACAGAACACATTCCGGTTTAACTTATAGCAATCTCAGGCACCTAGTAAAGTGTTTGACATGTCAAAGTGAATTCATTCTTTGTGGAAGGAAACTAAGAAAGAGGAGAGAAAAGAAGTAAAGAAAACAAGGAAGGGTAAAGAATAAAGGAAGAAAAAAGGGAGACAAAAAGGGAGAAAAAAAAGCTCTTGGAATTTTGTATGTTGGACTAAGAATGGTGGAAAATATTGAGGAATAGGCTCTGTCTCAAGATGAATTCCATATGCCAACTTTATGTAAAAATTTAGTTGTATTCACAACTAATTATAAAAGCTGGTGGGAAATATAATATAGCTGGACATTCGGGTGCCCAACCATAACTATCTCTGCTGAACAGGAAGAGAGTGAAGTTTGGGAATGACTTGGGGATCCTGACCACAAAGACTTTGCCTAGATTGCTCTGCAATCCTATTCTATGTAGATACAATTTTATTTTTTTGAGTTGGAGTCTCACTCTGTCGCCTAGACTGGAGTGCAGTGGCCACTCCTGGCCACCACAGCCTCGACCTGCTGGGCTTCGGCGATCCTTCCACCTCAGCCTTCCAAGTAGCTGGAACTACAGGTGTGCGCTACCACACCCAGCTAATTTTTGTGTTTCATTTATTGTAGAGATGAGGTCTCAACAAGTTGTCCAGGTGGGTCTCGATCCTATGGGCTCAGGCAATTCACTCACCTCAGCCTCCCAAGGCACGGGATTACAGACTGAGTCACCGAGCCCACCTGACACAATTTATTACTTTTATAAAAGGAATTATAAAGATGTGGGGTACAACTCAGGACTAGGTATATAGGTGGACATTGTACAGGTAAAGTTCGGGCCTCCCTTTGGTCCCCACTTTGCCTGGTTTGAGATCAAGTACCCTTATTGATGTTGTGTCCCCCACCCCCACCCCTGCAATATCCCCCTACTGCCAATCCCTATCTTATAGTATTATAGTAAACGTTCAGGGTCCACTTATGAGTAAGAACATGTGGTACTCTGTTCTTTGTTTCTGTGATAGATCACTGAGTATTATTGACTCTTAAGTCCATTCAAGTTGCTGTGAAGTCCATATGTTTGTCCTTCTTTACGGCTGTGTCTTTGATAAAATCCAACATCCTTTCTTGATAAAAAAAAAAAAAACAACCTTGAACATCTATGCATTAGAAAGAACATACCTCAAAACAGCAAGCACCATCTATGATAAACCCACAGCCAGTATATTGCTAAAGGGAAAGAAATAAGCATTTCCACAGAAAACTGGGACAAGACAAGACTGCCCATGTTCACACTTCCTGTTCCACATTGTGTTGGAAGTTCTAACAATACCAATTAGACAAGCGAAGGAAATCAGGGGTATCAAAATAGAAAAATAAGTTAAGTTATCCCTCTTTGCTGATGATATGATCCTATACCTGGAAAATCCAAAAGAGTCTGTCAGAAACCTCCTTGCACTGATAAAGGACTTTGGAAAAATCTCAGGATACAAAATAAATGTGCAAAAGACAGTCCCATTCTTATTCACCAACAACAAATAGGCAGAGAACCAAATCAGAAGCACACTCTCATTCATAATAGCCACAAAAAAGAAAAAAAGAGAAATACCGCAGCATTTTCCTAATCAGAGTAGTGAAAGACCTTTACAATGAAAACTACATAACACTGCTCAAAGAAATCCAAGAAGACACAAACAAATGGAAAAATATTCCATGCTCATGGATAGGAAGAATCAACATTGTTGAAATGTCCATCCTACAGAAGGGGATCTACAGATTCAATGCAATACCCATTAAATTACCAGCATCATTCTTTTCAGACCTGGAAGTTACTATCCTTAGTTAGAACCAGTTGAAACTTTACCTTGAACTCTCTCTTCCACTTGCTTCACCTAGCTATATTATTGTCGTTGCTATTTCTTGAATAGCCACACAAGATTGTATCTTAAGGGTTTTGCTCTCACTGGTCCTGTGACTTGATTGTCCTTTCTCTGCTATTGTCAAAGTTCACACCCTAGTTTTAGTTTTTTTATTCAGATGCCATTTTCAGGTTAAGCTAATTTCTCTGAATATCCTCTCAAAAATACCAAACTCTATACAAGTTTCATTTCTTTTTCTGATTACTATTTATTTTTCTTTTTGATTTTTGTCATTAAGGTACTATTTGGTTTAATTTTTTTTTCTAATTTTGTTTTCCCATACTTCACTATAGTGTCTTGAAGGCAAGAACATTCTTCCTTCTTATTTACTGCTTTATCCTTTGTGTTGTCACCTAGTACATGTTTAATAACTATGTGCTGATAAATCATTGTTTCCATAAATGTAAGATCAATGGTATAAAAATCAATCTGTGTTATGAAAGATGTGATTATTTTCACAATTTTGCCTGGTGACTCTGGGCATAAAGTAGTAGCAACCTGAGTTTTTAAAAAACAATGAACAAGTGTTGTAAATTAAATATAAATACCCTAAAGTATTTATATTTAATTTTATATAGATAGCCTCACTAGTCATAAAGGAGATGCAAATTAAAACTACACTGAGATACCACCTAACTCCAGTCAGAATGACCATCATCAATAACTCAAAAAATAACAGGTACTGGAGAGGATGTGATGAAAAGGGAACACCTAAACTAGTACAGACTCTGTGGAAAACAGTGTGGCAATTCGTAAAAGTTCTAAAAATTGATCTTCCATTTGACCCCACAGTCCCCCTACTAGGAATATACCTGGAAGAATTCAAATCACTCTATAAAAAAGATACCTGCACACGTATGTTTATCGCAGCATTGTTCACAATAGCAAGAACATGGAACCAACCAATCGTGCTGCCATCAAAAGAGGACTGTATAAAAAAAAATGTGGTTCCTATACACAATGGAATATTATGCAGCCATTAAGAAGAACAAAACCATGAATTTAGCAGCAACCTGAATGGTATTAGAGTTTATAATGCTGAGTGATCTTTTACAGAAACAAAGATCTGAGTACCACATGTTCTCACTCATTAGTGGACCTTAAACAACTACCATTATACTGTAAGAAAATGATTGACAGTAATGGGAAACTACGGGGGGAGGGGAGCAGGGAGGTGGGATTAACAGTAGTCAATATCTGCCTGGGGAAGGGGAGTCACAATTCATTAACAAGGGTATGTGCACAATGAATATTTGTATATATAACCCTAAATTGTTCTCCAGAATTTTAAAATAAAATAAAATAAGATAAAATAATTAACAACAAAAATTCTCATTAAAAATGTGCAAATATATAAGCATATAAAGATGCTCAACTGCATTGATAATGTTGGATGTGCAAATAGAAGTTATGAGGCACCTGTTTCACTTCTAAGATTTGCGAGGAACAACACATTTGATGGAACACTGGATTGACAAAAGTTTGGGGTAATTAAAAATTTCTCACATTTGCTAGTGAGTGTGTGAATTGGTACAATTGGTATCAAAATGTTAAATGCCCACACCTTTTGATCTCGTAAGTCCATGCTTAAGAATTTTTCTTACAGTTTTGCTTATGTGTGAAATGGCATAGATCATAGGCTATTTGTTGCAGCATTTTTGCATAATTGGAAACATCATTAAAATCCTCATGTTCACAAATAGTAACATACTGGTAATAAGAATTGCAAATTCTGAAACCTGGAAAATATTTTAAAGTTGTTGAACTAAATGACTACTCCTTATCAAAATAAAAGTTGTTTCATTTATTTAAAAAGAGAAAATTAAATATAAATACCCCAGAGAAATGTATAAAGTAATCATGCTTTGAAACAACATTTACATAACAAAAGGCAGTAATTTCCTGCCCCCTTTATTTACATTTTAAAGATTTGAAACAATTTAAGGGCCTTTCTCTATATTTCCCAAGGATTATTTTTTTATATTAGAAATCTAAGTTTCTCTCTCTCTCTCTCTCTCTCTCTCTCTCTCTCTCTCACACACCCTCTTTCTCTCTGTCTCATAGGGAAGATTAAAATATGAGCAAATTGCTCTGTTACAGGCTGAAAAGAGGCCATTTTGATTATATTAAAATGGTTCTTTAGAAAAGACTTAGAAACATTTATTAAGCTGAGTTGCTCTAAATGTAGAAACCATTTGAATTTAAAAGTGAACATTTTTCCTTGTCCTTCCTTCACTGTCCTTGGATCTAGTACTGAAAGGATGCACTTTCTAATCCCCATAACTTCAGGGGGAAGAAGAAAATTTCACCTTAAGGTCTTAGGATAAATCAGTGACTTCATGCTTACAAAAAGTAAGAATATATTTATGTGCATGTTTTGTAACTATACATTTCTAAAAGATAAATAGGTTACATCTGTGATGAAAAAGGTAAGAAGCAATGTAAACACAGAGTTAAAATAGTTCTTTTATAATAACTAATTTTCAACACATTTGAGATAGTTAAAAAATAAAAAGTTAGGCCAGGTGCGGTGGCTCAAACATGTAATTTCCAGCACTTTGGGAGACGAAGGTGAGAAGATTGCCTGAGCCCACGGGTTCAAGACCAGCCTGGGCAACTTGGCAAGACCTCATCTCTACAATAAATCAAAAAAATTAGCCAGGTGTGGTAGTATGTGCCTATAGTTCTGGTTTCTTGGAAGGCTGAGGTCAAAGGATCATGGGAGCCCAGTGGGTCGATGCTGTGGTGGCCGTGAGTGTACCACTGCACTCCAGCCTGGGCAACAGAGTGAGACTTCAACTCAAAAAAAAAAGAAAAAAGAAAAATAAGTATATAGTGCTCTCTGGCATGTAAAAAAAAAAATAGATAAAAACATCATTCTTTTCCAACACATTTGAGATAGCATCTACGCTTTAAATCTATCCTTTTAACAATAATATTAGCAATAAACTCATGCTTCAATGCTTCTTTATTTGAATGTGCCATTTATACTAAATCATCTATTGTATCACTTCTTAACTTTCAATCTTAACTGTTACTGAATTAAATAGGTATGAGAAAAATTAGCAAAAAACAAAATAAATAACCTAAATAACAATATTTGAGAAAGGAAAAATAGAAAGGATTTGTGTTGAGGATTTAGACTTGGAACAGAGATAGTTATGTCTAGAAGAGAGTGACATTGTACTTACAGCCCAGGAGTCCTGAGAGTTGATATGGTCATTGTTACTTCAGTTGGGTCTGAAGAGCTCACCTAAATTAAAAAAAGAAAAAAATCTCTGCTTTTCATACCACTAAATATGTAGACTTATTTCAGTCGGAACTCTAATTTGTGTTTATTTCTTATAATTTTAAATGAGCTTTATCCTTATTTCTTAAAACTCAATTTTCTCAACATTTTGAATATTATCACCGCTTTTGCCTTATCAAGGACCAAAGTTCTAAATCCTATTTTTCTCTCTTTCTTCTAGATAAAAATAAGTCCTAGTGTCTATCAACATGAAAAATTGAAAAATAAAGAATAAAACCTCTGCACTCCCTCCAGGTCATATTCTATTTTCCGTTTTTTCCCCTCCCTTTCATAGCACAGATTCTTTTAAAAATATGTCTATAATTACTGCTTTCATTTTCTTATTCTCGCAGTCTCCCTTTAGTCTACAACTGATTGGAACTCCATTCTCACTATTTCAGTTAGACTGTTGGTAAAGACCACTAATGACTTCCATTTTGCAATGGACACTTCATTGCACTCAAATTTCTTAATCTGACACAGTCATGGACACAGTTGACAAAACTTTCCTTGATACCTTCTTCTCTTGGACATCAGATCATCTCAATCTCTTGGCTTTCTCTCTATGTCACTGTTCAAATATTCCAAATTTTTTCACTGGCTCATTCTTCTCTTTTGAAATTCTTAAATGCAAAGTTCCCATAGGCCCATGGTATAGTTCTACGTGGTCACTGGGACACATGATGTTCTTCTACTCTCTTCATGACAATGGTTCAGATGTGTGCATCTCTGACCCTTCTTCACTGAACTCCAGACTTTTATATATTACAGAATGTCAGCACTTGACTACCAAACATCACAAACCTAGCTGTAAGATGATTGTTTTTACCAATAAAACATATTCATACCACTTTCTTCACATTCTGCATGAACTTTACTTACTTTTTAGTTTTAAAGCATGATATTACTCTTAGTTCTTCTCTGTCTTTTGCTTCTCTAATGCACACCTTAACAGTCCCTTATACTTCTTTCTACAGATATAACTTAAATAGGTCTACTTCTGTTCCCTTCATTACAGCCATCCTACCGCAAATCACCATTGTTTTATAATCACCAGGCTAATTGCAATAGTCTGAAAACTATTATCTCTGATTTCTATGTGACACCCTTGAAATATGATTCTTCACATAGCAGTAATAAATGAATAAAATTATACTTACATAACCCAATTAAATGCACCTAATGGTTTTCCAATGCATTTATAATAAAATTCAAACTACTTAACTCTGGCCCCAAAGGACTTATATGATTTTCCCAGGTCTCCATCTATGACATTATCCCCTACCTTTTTTTCCCCTAATATATTAGTCTCTAGGCACGGGAAGTTTTATGTTGTTGGTGTTGTTTTTTTGTTGGTATGTTTGTTTTTGTTTTTCTTTTCCATAATGACTATTTTATATCTAATGTTTGATTTTTTCTCCCTGTATTACAAGCTCATGAAAAAATATAGAACAGAAAAATTATAGATTTTTATATCAGGATTGTTTTCAGGTCACCATATATAGAGTAGACTCCAGACTATTAATTTTATTTTATTCTTCATTACACTTATAGTAGTTGATATTTTCTTGCTGAATCAATTCTAACTCATGTCATTGTAAACATGAATATTTCAGTGTTCAATCCATTTTTAGAGATTGACAGATAACTGGGAATGGGTAAATCTAAAATAGCAAAGCATATGACATTATTCTTGTATCATTTAACAAAGAAATATAAATTACATCTCCTTTGTTTGCTAGTCTTTAGATTCTTCATTCAACAAATATTGATCAAAAAATTACTCTATACTGGACATTAGGCATTGTTGATTCACTGGTAGATACAACTTGGGGAACTCAACTGAAATACCTATGTTAATCATACATAGAGAGTATTTTTATCTTAGCTCCCAAGTGAGAATTCACTTTTATGTCAAAAAAGCCAAAGTATTCATTTTATTTCATGCTTTCTTTCCACTCTCACACTTATTCTATAATTTTTCTGTTCTATATTTTTGTAAGTTTGTAATATAGGAATAAAATTAAACATTAGGCAATAAAATAGTTATTTTGATAACATCTAATTGCTGCTGTTAAGATTTTGAATTTCAAAGAGTGCGACCAATGAAACTTCCACATTATACATAATATCGTCTTATTTTGTTTTATATGCCATACCCTCCCTAGTGGATACGTCATAGAATTATATTTCAATATGAAAATAATTGTTGGCAACAAAGTACCATGGTAAACTCTATAAAATAAGAATAGGAATAAGCATAAACTCTGTTATACAAGATCTTATCTACTACAAGAGATAACATGGATACATAAATTATAAGAATATATATTTAGACATATATATTCTTACATATACATTATACCTATATTTATAAATGTATATATATTTATATAGATGTATATACATATATATTTATATATGGCACAGTTTTACAAAGAAAAGCTGACATCTGGTGAGGACAGTGATAAAAAAACACTGTAAATCTTAAAGAAACAGAGTTTTAATGTTAAAATCTTGATAGACTTTCAAAAAATTAATTTTTTTATTGAGAAGAAAATTTAGAGTAGAAACATTTAAAAAATTTTTTATGTTTCCATCTCCATAATTTTTGTGATATTGTTAGCTGTTTACATATTGATCATTCAATGAAGCACTTACATAAAATTATACTAATTTCCACTCTCCTAATCAAGAGTGTGTATTTGTTTGTCATGACCAATTATAAAATTTCAAAGTTTTATGAGCCAATAACAATTTCAAAATATTTTAAAGTCATGAATACATTTTTATGAGGCTAAGTTAATATCAACATTTTATTTTTGTAATTGAGCAGATATTTAGGGATGCATGTTTGCCAAATACTAAATATACATATAAGAAACTCAAATTTCTGGCATTAGGCTCTTACCACAGATGACTTTTAAAAAGGCAAACACTGCCTTGAAGAAATCCTGTGTTTCTTAAGATAACTAATCATAGTAATTGGTCAGAAAAAAACTATTTATTTTTGTCCTTTTTGGTATAATGTAGAGGATCCTTTACAATTTGAATGCTTGATGACATTTTAAAATACCAAACTTAACATATGTAGTTAGCTAAGCTATTTACCAAAATGAAATTGCAAGTCGAAAGAAGCCTTATCTGTGATGTCTATAAGCATTATAACTTTAGTGATAGCACAAAGGAACATTGAATATGACACCAATATGCATCTCTCTGACTTCATATTAGAGAGAACAGTCTTCAAAAGAAACTGAGCTTTGGAACAATGTCTCCTGTGACCCAGGCTCACTTTCCTGACTTGGGCGGGCAACATTTGTGAGATTGAGGTGATAACCCAGCAAAAAGTTGAAAAACAACAGAAGTCATGAAAGATGTAATAAAAAATCTCTTCCTTCACTTTCAAGTTGCTTGCCTTTAAAAAAAATACAGTATGTTTGCTTTAATTTCTAGCTTAAGTACAGTGCATAATTATTGTATATAACTTGAATAATATAAGTAATATAAAAATTATAATATACGTTCTAATTTCATTATACAGCAAGTGCTTATTCATCTGTTTCCTTCAGTCAAATCTGGTAGTATTAAGTATGAGCAAAAGCTATTTCCTTCTGGTTCAAATTTTAAAATGACATCAGATTCTTGTGTTTCTCTTGTTTTTTGGTGGCAAACAGAAGAATCAAAATATGTGACTGTGTTAATTTGGGAGTCTTTTAATAGCTGAATTTACATGGATTAGATTCTGGTTATTTGTGAGTTGAAATAGATGACATAGAGAGACTGAGTGAGAGTTGGTGCTGTGTTGTAAATAACTGACAACTCTTTCATGATCTGTAAAAGGTTCACAAAACCCTGGGACCTGACTTGAACTCGAGGAAGCAATGTTAGAGTGAGGTAATTTAAAATGAACTCTAGAAGATCAGCTAGATGAAAACTACGCCAAACAGTGAGAGTTGACATGAATTATAATGCATGAAAATTATAATTAAAGGGGGACAGGAGCAGCCACCTGAAGGTAAGTACTGCCCATGAATAGGAGTCACATATGAAATGACCAGGCTGGAAGAGGCCATGGAAATATCCATCAGAATGTAACCTCATCTCATTACAGCAGATGAGTAGGCTACTTTCTCTATCCTTAAAGCCTGCATGTTCTATAATAGCAGTTACAACAGGAAGGAGGTGAGGAAGAAAGAGGGAAGAGGGACCACACCTCCTCCTTCCCCAGGACTAAGGACGATCTGTTACCAAGCCCTTGAAGGTAGGGCTAGAGAAGAGGAACAAGTCTGACTTTTTAATTAGGATTGAAGTTCCAGTAAATACATTTGGATGAGCATTCTGATTCCTTAACCCTGCCTGTGTTTACAGTTTAAAGTAGTTGTGAGATTACGTCTTTGCCAGGAATAAACAGAAAACCATAGAGCCACCTGGAATTTTTACTTAATGTCAAGAAAAAAAGTAACACTCTTTTGAAAAGCAATAGGATTGTCAGAGACAAGACTCTTTATAACTGCATTATTTATGCCATCTTTACAATTTTTATAACAATTTGAAAATACAGCTTTATTTAAAATATATATTTTAATTTACAAAACAGAAATGTTTTAATTTATAATTACATTTTGAGGTATTAGAAGTCAATAGGGTATGTTCTTCAATGATGATCTTAATTATTGTTTATTTCTTACTGAAATTTTCAAATTCATGTAAGCATAATAACATTTGGAATCATTTAACTTTAAGGATAATTAAAAACTGACATGTATGTGTGTGTGTGTATGTGTGTGTGTGTTATGAAGATTAAGATGAAAACCAGAAATATAGTAAAATAGCAATTAAATTCAGAATATCAAAATATTAACAAAAATAAATGTGCTTTTATAGTAAACGTACCAGGAACAGCAATTTGGTTAATGCTTAGTAGTCAAACTACGTTATCAAAAATATTTGTGAAGTAATAGGACTATGAAGATAAGTAGACCTCTTTTACTTGAAGTATAGGAAACAGGGCACAATCTTTAAATGCATAGCCACCCACTGGAACTCTAGGACACTCTCCATTCAAACTTCTAAAGTTTTGCAGAATACATTTAAATTGTGTATAATACAATTGAAAATAAATAAATTTTAAATATGATGTTCTGGACAAGGTCTCCTGGAAAGACTGAGAGGAAACCCAAATAGACACGAGTAGGATTTACAATGATGCTTAAAATTGTTTTTCAGTGTTAGATGTTTGTGTATTACTTTTCTATTTCGCCATAACTATTACTACAAAATTACCTATTTAAAACATAACATATCGATCCTTTTAACATATTTATGGATCAAGATTCGAAGTACAACTTAGCTACATCTTCTGTTCAGGATCTCACAAATTTGCAATTAGTGTCAGTGAGGACTGTAGTCTCATCTCAAACTTCAGGTTTTCTTTCTACCTCATGGTTGTTGGCAAAATTTATTTCTTTGCAGTGATAGAACTCATGGCTGTGTGTATCTTCAAAGTTAGCAAAAAATAAGACAGTGAGAGTGTGAATATAAGACAGAGAAGACCCTATTTTAAGGGTTGTGTCTGATTAGATCAGGTTAACCAAGGATACTCTCTCTATTAGGGTTCTTAACTACATTTGTAAAATCCCCTGCCATACAATACACCATAAACATAGAAACATGTCATCTTACTCAGAGGCTCTGCTCACACTCCAGGGGAAAAAGTTATACATAACACATACATCAAGAGCAGACGTTTGAGGAGCCATCTTGAATTCTGCCTCCTCCCATCTGCTTTCTGTTTTCCAATGAAGCTTATTTTTTTACTTGTAGTTATTCATAGAAAGGCAATAATCTGTATCCTGTAAGTTTTGCTTCTAAAAGTGGACTTTATATAACCCAGGGGGGTGTATTTAGAGGTGTTAGAAGCTACAAAATAAAATTGGAGTCTCTTATTTAAGTGTCAATTTTAGAAGAAAACTGAGAAAATGCTACTAATTTTATATTAAAATACACAGTAGAATATAATAACATTTAACATTTTTCACATGAAACCTAGGATTTTAGGGATTCAAACTTATCTGTTTTATAAGAGCTTCAGCATGTTTCTTCTTCTGCAAAGTCCTCAGTGTTGAATGTTTATTGATTTTTGCTTTTATGTGTATGTTTGCAGACAGAGTTAAACCCATTATATATGGGTGAAATAGCTATATGAAAGATATTAGACTATGGTATCTAGATAATCATCAAATGAAAAAGTTAATTAGAAAACACTATCGTTAGGAAAAATCATTTAAAATTATCTGTAATTGTCAGGAAAAATAAAATTTTTGGATGATCATTTTCTAAATATATCTAGCATTCAAAAATGTCTAGATAATTACATTACAGTAACAAAAATTAAAGATCAAAAACAGTGACAAAAATAGGCAATTTGTTGCAATAAAAATGCAATTGAATTACTCAAAATTAAAGAAATAATGGTTCTAATTTGTATGTTCAGTTCATTCTCATGTTTTATGGTCTTTCCCATATTATTTCAGAGATGCCACTCTAAATATTGTTAAGAGACAGAACAATAATGTTTGAAAGTGAATCTTGAGCATTACAATGCTTAATAATTCTGTTGATGGTAACCCTATACTATCTTTCAAAATATGAATATTTTCATCAAGAAACATAAATTGCAACAACTTTATTCTCAGTGTTTATGACTATAGGCAATAACATTCATAAAAGAATAGAAAAATTTCTGCAATCTCCTCGCTAACGCATGTCTCTTCAATCAACATTTACTAAATTGCTAAGTGTTTTAATTCAGCTACACTGTGACATCTGTAGTCCTCAGTCCTGAATTCAGTGCTGCTCATTTTTTAAAAAAAATTCAGTGTCTTTTGTTTTTAATTAGCAGATTTATTTTTAATGTAGCTCAACAATATGTCTACAAAACCTATGAGACAACATCTGAATGAAGAGTTCACAGATAAAATCCATGGGCTAAAATATAACATTGCTTAAATACATTTGAAAAGAGCTAAACATAATTGCTTATCAAAATTTAATAACACAAAGAAGTAAAATAATCTATACTTTGCAGTATAAAAATGAATCACACTTAGGTTCCAACATTGACCTTATTTGTCCAGAATTTAAAAATGCAAACCTAAGAAAAGTAAAGTTATATTTCTCCCATTAAGCCAATAAAAATAACAATATATCATATAATGTCAAAACTTTATAAGTCCACCAAGTTTATATATTATATCAAGTAAGATAGATATTAATATGAAATATAAATATGTGTATTAATGTTAAGGCACATTTTTTTCTAAAAGAAATTGTAAAATGTATATGCTTAAATATTAGAAGTTAAATATGAAAGAGATGTTGAATGTACAACTCAAAGTCTAAAAACTAATTTTTGAAACATTACCACTAATTGTCATATAATAGTTTCAATTTGTGACTTCATTAAAGAAAATTGAAGAAGAGCCTTCCTTAAATGTATTTCATTTGAGTTCATAGTGGATATTGTCAATCATTTCAAGGCTGATTGACTCTGCCACTTTTAATTAAAAAAATAAAACTAAAAAATATATCAGAATGAATGATTCCATCCATCTAAACTTCCCCCCAACCCAAACATTGTTTTCACAGTATGTGATTTATAAATAATTCTAATTCAAAAACTAAACATTGTGGTTATTATTAGATCGATCTGCAAATGGCATGCTCAATTTGAATATTATGCATTGTTGACAATATCTGGATCTGAATGAACGAAGATAAATTAAGTAAATTCACTTGAAGATACATAGACTTAAGTTAATCTATATAAAATTATACTTCATGAACTAGGCTTATATCATACATGAGGTAGAAATTTTATATATTAAAAATGTCTATCAAATGAATCACTGAATTATATTCATTTGTAAAATAACTGTCTTAAGAATAACGAGATTTTCTCAACATTTCTATCAGAAACATTCTCTTGATGTAAAAGCATATTTATATGTTTTAAAAAACAAATATATTTTAGCTAGTTTATGTACAGGTATATGCTGTATACCTGTAAAGTAAAGCTTTTGTTTTGTTTTGCTCTTATTATGGTTTATAAATAAGCCAGAGTAAAAATTTGGAAAGTTATTCATTATATTTAAATCGTTCATGTTCTAACTAAAAATCAGTAAAATTAGATAACAATCTTTGCTTATTAGTGGTTGGTTTATTAATGCCTAATGTGATCATTGCTAAAGTGTGTTTTGTGTAGACCGTTTTATACTTTATTTTCTACTTGCGTGTTCTTTGGTAATCTCTTCTTTTTTCCCTATTTTTCTGTTTATTCGAATATTTTTAGTTATACTTTTCTAATTTGACACTTTGTTTAATACTTTAGATTTCTGTGAGGGGATTTGTTCCTTTTATGGTTACTTCTCTTTAAGAAAAGAAAAAATGGACTGGATGCTGTTACCAGTCGAGTACCTTATCACTCATTTTACCGACTTTATTAAAACGACACTATAGAAATGTTTGTCAAATAGTAACGTGAATAAAAGATCTTTTAATCTCTGAAAAAATATTTTAATATATTTTTGATCAGTTTTAGAATTACAGATTATTTGCAAAGTAATGCAAAAGGTGTTTGTATACACATTCAGTTTTCCTTCTTATTAATTTCTTAGATTAACATAGTACTCTTGTTGCAATTATTGACCCAAAATTGAGACATTATTATTGAATGAAGGATATAATTGAAATTTTTTTTCTTTTCACTGAATGCACTTTTCTGTTCTAGGATACCACATCATATTTAATTGCCTCTTCTCCTTTAGCCTTTGCTTGTCTATGGCATTTTTCTCAACAACACAATTGTTTCTGGTAGGCATGAAAGTTTTGCAGAGTGTGTTGGTAAG
The DNA here is from genome assembly GCF_000164805.1 of Carlito syrichta. Classification (NCBI taxonomy): domain Eukaryota; kingdom Metazoa; phylum Chordata; class Mammalia; order Primates; family Tarsiidae; genus Carlito; species Carlito syrichta. Next base: position 1,733,125 of record NW_007260576.1, on the reverse strand, counting down.
ATAATGAGCAGAATGTTCCACTATTAGCATTTGTCTTAAGTTTTTCTCATGATGAGACTGGGGTCTTGGATTTTTTGGGAAAAACCACAAAAGTAAAGTACCATTTTATTCACATCTACATTCACGACTTGTCATGGTTGATGATGAGTTTGAGCACCTGCCTGAGATACGGCTTGTCAGATTTTTTCACTTAAGAGTTACTCTTTCTTCAGCTTTCCACACTGTACTCTTTAGAAGAAAGTAACTATGCACAGCTCACATTTAAGGGGTGAGAGGTTATGCTTTACCTCTTTGAGGACAAAATATCGACATAAATTTTCTCTTCTCCCCAGTGTATTTATTATTCAATCATTAATTGATTACAGTATGAACTCATGGATATGCATTTTATTTTTTGGATTACAATCCAGTATTGCTGTATTTATCATTACTCAACATTTTCCAGGTTCAGCCACATTGGGAACTCTTTCAGTTGACTCCTGTGTTTCTTTGGCATACCTCATATTTGTGTAATGATGTAGAAGACTTTTTTTTTTAGCATTTCACGAATTTCTTACACTAAAAAATGGTCTAGGTTCATCTTGAATCTTTCCTATTCAAGTGCAAAAATCAGTCATTTCTCCAAGTATCCCTGGTTCTTTTTATTGGAGAATGGTATTAGAAATCAAGAACAAATGTCGGGTATATTTATCGCCACTGGATTTTCTTGCTTCTAATCTCTCTTAGATGGCCAAGCAAGACAATATGTGTGTGTACTAACCAATGAATTTAAACATATCTGTAAATATTTATATATGTATTCATCTACATCTATATTAAGTAAACATGGGTTCTTAGTGATTTTTTTTTCTTTATTTTAGATTCAGGGTATAAGTGCATGTTTGTTAAATGGACATATTGTGTACTGGTGGGGCTTGAGCTTCTGGTGACCTCATGTCCCAGACAGTGAACATTGTATCCAATAGATAATTTCTGAACCCTAACTCCACTCTCTTCACTCCCTGCCTTTTAGCTTCTCCAATGTCTATTACTTTCATTTACGTGACCATTTAGCCCCCACTTGTAATAGAGATCATGTAGTTTTTGGTTTTCTGCTTCTGAATTAGTTCACGTAAGATGATGCTCTCCAGCTCTACCTACGTTGCTGCATAAGACATAATTTTATTTATTTATTTATTTATTGTCGCATAGTACCCCATGGTATATATGTACAACATTTTCTTTATCCACTTAGGTTGGTTCTATGATTTTATTATTGTGAGTAGTGCTGCCATGAACATACGAGTACTGATATACTTTTTATATATAATGATTTCTTTTCCGCCTCAGCCTTCCAAGTAGCTGGAACTACAGGCGTATGCTACCACACTCGGCTAATTTTTTGATTAATTATCGAGATGAGGTCTCACCAAGTTGCCTAGGCGGGTCTCAAACCTGCGGGCTCAGGCAATCCACTCACCTCAGCCTCTCAAGGCATGGGATTACAGGCTGAGCCACCAAGCCCGGCTGTGCTATACATTTCAATGTGCTTTGACAAATGTGTTGTCACATATTCTCATAGTATCATACAGAATAGAATCACCACACTACAGTTAGTAAATAGTGTTTCACACATTTAACCTCTTTTCTCCCAAACTCTTGACAGCTACACATTTTTTAGTGTCTCTATAGCTTTTCCTTCCATAATGTGATAGAATTAAAATCATACAGTATGAAACATTTTCAGACTGGTTTCTTTCATTTAGGTGCATGCATTTAAGATGTATTCATATCATTTTGTGTTTGAAAGTTCATGTATTTTTCTCTCTGAATAATCCATTGCATTTGTGTACTATAGTTTGTTTACACTTTCACTTACTGAAGGAAATCTTGGTTGCTTCCAGCAGCTTTTTGTGATTATAAGTAAAGCTGTTATAAATATTCAAGTACAGGTTTTTGTGTGGACAGTTTTCAAATCAGTTGGTAAATATATAGCAGTACAATGCTGGATCATATGGTAAGACCATGTTTAGTTTTGTAAGAATCTGTCAAACTGTCTGCAAATGTTGTATTACTTTGCATCCCCACCAGTGATCAAGACGGGTTCTTGCTGTTCCACATTCTCACTTGCAACTGGTATTGGCGATTGTTTTTCGTTTGTTTGGTTTTGTTTTTGCTTTACTATTTTCTTTTGATCATTTTAAAATGCGCATAGTGGTACCATATTGTTGTTTTAATTTGCAATTTCCAATATCAAATGCTGTTGAGAGTTTTCTCATATGTTTATTTGTCAATTATATTATTTTAATGAAGTAGTTGTTCAGATATCTTGCCAATTTTTTATGTTTAAAAGCAGTTTTAGATTCATGGAAAAATTGAGTAAAGAATACAGAGAATTCTCATATAGCTACTGTCTCCACACATGCACAGCCTTTCCCATTTTTCCTCATTTTAAAATTGAGATGATTTATTTTTTTTTATTGAGTCATAAGGATTCTTTGTATATTTTGGATACAAATTCTTTATCAGGTATACTTTTTGCGAAGATTTTATTTGAGTTCTGTTTAGTCCTTTCTTTCCTTTCTCTCTTTTTTTTTTTTCTTTTAAGAATGGGGTCTAGTACATTGCCCAAGCTGGCCTCAAACTCCTGGACACAAGCGATCCTCCCACCTCAGCCTCTCAAGTAGTGGGACTATAGGCACACATCATCACATATAGCTTGTCATTTCATTCTTGTTACTTTGTTTTTCAAAGAAATTTTAATTTTGATAAAGTTCAGTTTATCTAATTTTGGGGGTTATACTTTTAGTATTGTATCTAAAAATACTCAGAAAAATATTAGGTCAGTTAGATTTTCTCTTCTGATTCTTCCAGAATTTTTTTTTCATTTAGTTTTGTATGTCTCCATTTAAGTCTCTGATTTATTTTGAATTAATTTATCTAAAATGTATATGATATGTATCTAGGTTCATTTTTTACATATGGACATGCAAACATTCCAGTATCATTTGTTGGAAAGACTATTCTTTTTCCGTTCAATTTCCTTTGCTCCTGTCAAAGACCAGTTGATTATATTTGTGAGGGTCTATTTGGGGGCTCTTTATCTTAATAATTAATCTGTGTGTATATCCTTTTCCCAGTATTGTGCTATCTACATTGTTGTAGCTTTAGAGTAAATTCTGAATCAAGTAGTGTCAGTCCTGTGACTTGGTTCTTCTGCAGTATCATTTTGGCTATTCCAGGTCTTCTGTCTTTTCACATATACTTTCTAATCAGTTTGTGGAAATATACAAAATACCTCAATAGAATCTTGATTGAAATTATATTGAATCTAAAGATCTAGGTGAGATTAACTGGCCTCTTAGCAATACTGAGTTTTACAAATTCATAAATATTTAATGTGGATATCGCTCTTTGCTTAGATTAACTTTCAATTCTTTCATCAGAGTTTTGTAGGCTTGTGAATATAAGTCCTGTACATATTTTTGTTTAATTTATTCATTGTTCTTATACAGGAAAATAATTGACATTTATATAAAAACCGTGGGCATTAGTTTCCTAAAGGTGCATAAGAAGCGCTATAAACTGAGTGCACGGATATGTATTTGCTCTGTCTGGAGACTGGAAGTCAAAATGCAAGATTTTGGGAGGATCATGCTGATGTTCCTATAGAATTATTCCTTACTGCTTCCAGTCTTCAGGTGTTGACTTTGCATCACTAGCTTTTCTGGACTTGCAGCCGCATTACTCTAATATATTTATCTCTTGTCACATAATGATCTGCTTGTCTCTGTCTGAATTTCCCCCTTCTAAGGACACCAGTTATATTAGATTAAGGATTCCATTTATAACACTATATATCCTGTGACATTGCTATATTACCTATACTAGTTAATTACAGAAGTTCTACTTAACTGTTGATACTTTGGAAATTTTCTACCTAAAGAATCATATCACCTGCATACAAAGACAGTTTTTCTCCCTTCTATTTTGCATCCTTGTCTTGTCTTGTTTTAGCTAAGACTTCCAGGAGGATGTTGAATAGAAGTGGTGGCTTTCTTGTTACAAACTTACATAGAAAATATTGATTTTCTTACCATTCCACTTAGCTATAGATTGTTTGCAGATGTTCTTTATGAAGATGAGACATTGCCCCACTGCATCTAGCTCATCATGATTGGGTGTTGTCCTTTGTTAAATGCCTTTTTCTGTACATTCATTGATGTGAGCATATAACTTTTCTTCTTTATCCTGCTGATATGATTAATTACTTTGATAGATTTTAGAATGTGAATCATCCTTGCATACTAAAATATTTCCCATTCGGTCATGATGTATGATGTGTTTTACATTGTTAGATTTAAAATTGTTAATATTTTCTTGACCATTAGTATATATTGTATCTGCATCATGAGAGATAATGATTTATAGTTTCCCTTTCCTGAAATGTTTTGATTTGATTTTGGCATTATGGTAATTAAGAAATGGTCTTTTACTTCTAGGTTATGAAAGTTTGTGTAGAATTAGTATCATTAATCTCTTAAATTTTTGGTAGAACTCACCAGTAAAATCTTCAGTGACTAGTGTTTCTTCTTGTAAATCCTTAACTATTGATTCAAATTATTTAATATTAGCCTATTCCAATGATCTCTTTCCCCTTTTGTGAGTTTTGGAAGTTTGTGACTTTCAAAGATTAAGTCTATGCTTATCTAATTTACAAATGTTGTTGTAGTTTTGCTAATGATACTCCTTTACTATCCAGTTAGCTCATAACCATCAAGCTCCTGCATTCTCTCTTCTTCTAAATTCTATAAATATTTCAAATTCTTGAGTATTTCTCATATTTTAAACAAAAACAATGCTAATCTGAGACCTGTCTTGTTTCATTTGGTTATTTTTTTAAAGCAAGAATTAGGAGATAATTTAAAAATCAGTCGTATCTATAGGTTTTATTTCAGATTTCAGTGAATAGATGCAATAATGCTGTCATTGTGTTACACTAAGTTTAAAATACTGTAGGATTTTCCTTTCAAACATGATGTGAATACATCATTGTTTCAAAGACTGAAGAATAACTTACACAATTCATATTATTTATGGCCTCTGATACTCTGTGTAGAAGTAAGGAAAATAATAATGTAGCAATGAAAGTAGTAGTAGCAAGAGTAATATTTGATATCGATGAAGTAATGTATACTTTTATATTTTTTCATGTGTTCCGTGAAAAGGGCTTATAACAAAATAATCCTTAAATGTGAAAGGAGCTGAGAAACCAAAGAAGGTAGCAGACAAATTCAGTTTGTCAATAGAGAGTGCTTTACTGAGGGGAATTTACAAACAGAATCACACTCTAGAGCAAACAGAATCATGCTATAGAGAGGCAGCAAAACAATTACTGGTACTACTCCACACTGTTACTTTCTAGACTCCGGGCTTATATGTCATAGAGAAAAGACATGCATGCTCTGTGCAAGAACATTAAAAGTAACCCTACAGAACAGGCAAGAATGCTATATGTGTCACAATCTATAATTTGTGCAATAACATGAAGGTTGATATGTGTTTACACCAAGGGCAATAAATAAAGTAGGAATTAAGAGGCTTTCACAGGATGGGGGTTAATCAGAAGTTAACACGGCAGATTAGCAACCAAGATGGAGTCACTTTTATCTCTACAACATGAATTATCATATTTGATATAGTTTATAGTTAGTTATTATAATCTTTAAAGAGGAGAATGTTATATCAATATTTAATGTGAAGAGTTGACATCTCTAGGCTAGAAATTCCTTATGAATTTATATATTTATTCTCATATATACAAATAGAAAGAAGTATCTTATTTAAGGGAAATTAACTATGGACAGATCATTTTTCATGTTATTCATATTCTAAGTTTATTTTCTTCCAAGACATTTCTTCAGGTAGTAGTTTTCATAAACTTATGGATGGCCATGAACTAGCCTAAAGTGAGCATATCAAGTTTCATTTCTAATTTATGTAAAGGAGCTCATGTTCTTGAATATGTATTCAAGAAGTTATTGATATTCAGTTCATATAATGAAATTTTGCTTACCAGATGCAGAAAATCCTAACTCATGTGCTGAATGTATAAATGTACATAGCTAATTATAACATAATTTTTAAACCCATGCCACAAACAGCTTTACAAAGATATCTGAGCAAAATATATTTTGTTAGGTATAATATAAATTTAAAAAACTCTTTGAATATGTCTGGGTTTGGGAATATAAATTCAAGGTCTGGGATCATAATAAATATAAATTATAGCATTTAAAATAATTTTGAATATATTGAAAAGAGATAGAGAATATTTTAATTATAGCAAAGCTGTAATTTTGTATGCTCACATCTTTAGTGTTCCCTAGCTCTGATGGATTAATTTTCCAATGTTTTAAAAGATAGTTTTCTAAGCCAATATTTAGCCAGATGTTAAATTTAAGTATGGGTAATTACTTTGTGTTTCATTTTTCTCATCAGTATAATGGGAATATAAAGTTAAGTAATCCGTTGAGTTTGTGAAAAGTTAAATGGAATTATGTTCCTTCCTTGCACAGAGAAAGGTTTTAGGAAATGAGAGTTGATACTAATTTTGAGAATCAAACACTAACACCTTCAAGTCCACATCCAAATATGCCTTTTCCTGATTAATTGACTGGTAACATTTTAATTAGGATATAGTATTTTTTAAAAATAATGTTTTATTAAATATTTAAAATATAACAAAAGCTATCAAATAGCAACCAAAAATGTATCAGTGTTTAAGAAACATTGGAGTCCTTCTCATTCACATTCTCATAGATTCTTTTTTTTTTTTTTTGAGTCATGGTCTTACTCTGTCGCCCAGACTGGAGTGCAG
>NW_007260576.1:1717773-1726246 GCF_000164805.1 Carlito syrichta | reverse complement strand
CGCCTGGGCAATTTGGTGAGACCTCATCTCTACAATAAATAAAAAAAAATTAGCCGGGCATGGTAGCGCACGCCTGTAGTTCCAACTACTTGGAAGGCTGGGGCAGAAGGATCGCCGGAGCCCAGCAGGTCGAGCTGCGGTGGCCAGGAGCAGCTACTGCACTCCAGTCTGGGCAACAGAGTGAAACTCCAACTCAAAAAAAAAGATAAAGAAAAAAGAAATCCTTCCTTGACTTAAGGTTATAGAAGATAAAGATAATTTTTGTAATAGTTGTTAACCTTAGTGTACCAGTTAGGCCTTCCAGTACATATTGAATAGTAGGGTCCATGGACAGCCGTATTTTGTTCTTGACATTGACGGAAGTGCTTTAAGTTTACCATGTTTACTGTGGGCTCTGGTAGAGACCCTCTTCCAGGCTAAGGAAGTTCCATTGCTTATTGTAACTGTTTGGGCTTTTTGTTTTGTTTTGTTTACGTGAACAAGTTTGGATATTATCAGATGTTCTTTCAACTTCTATTGAGATAGTCACTTTTTTTTTTGAGTTGGAGTCTCACTCTGTCACCCAGACTGGAGTGCAGTGGCTGCTTCCGACCACCGCAGCCTCGACCTGCTGGACTCCGGTGATCCTTCCACCTCAGCCTTCCAAGTAACTGGAACTACAGGCGCGCGCTACCACGCACAGCTGATTTTTGATTTATTGTAGAGATGAGGTCTCGCCAAGTTGCCCAGGCGGGTCTCGAACCCGCGGGCTCAGGCAATCCACTCACCTCAGCCTTCCAAAGGTGCAGGATTACAGGTTGAGGCACCGAGCCAGGCTTCTCATAGATTCTTGATTAAACTTGAATATCCTGAACATCCTTTTTAATCTATATTTATCTCTGAATATATCTCTGATCACTTTGTAATACAGTTTGCATATTAATTTAACTTTTGCTTCTTTATAAGTAGCTTGCCTTTTCTCTTTTAATCTTTTATTTCTCTTCAATAACATTTAGAATCCATCTCGATGTATCATTTTGAAATTAGTTTGTATTGAGGTTAAATTTCAATTATAATAGAAAGAATAATAATGCTTCACATTTATATAACAATTTGTAATTTATAAACATTTTATTTGTATTTAATCTTCATGATCTCAAAGGAAAAGACATAACCTTTACCTTTTTTATATCTTACATATTCTTTGCCATTTTTCAAAGAAGCAAAAAGACTCAGAAATTATATGTCTCACAGGCATCTCATGATTAGTAAACAGAAGAACACAGATTCAAAGTGAATCGTCTTATTCTTGTTTAAAAGTCTTACAGTGCTAATTTTTATTTTGAATGGGATTTAGAAATACTTAAAGGGGACTGTTCTAGTATACAATGCTAACTTTTAAAAAATATATTTTGTATTTCAGTCAAACAGACAATGTGTGCTGCCTGAAGTAAAAGTATTTCCTTTATCTTTAACAACGCAGTCATATTTACAGAACTGTGGGTCTGTTCTGATAAGGGATATTTTATCAACACAATAGCACTCTCTATTTCAGTGTGCTTGGCTTGCAAAGGTTTTAGCTGCACTTATCTTTCCTCTAGACATGTGCTTCTTATAAAAAATAAATTATTTTCAAAATAAATAAAATGTCAGGTTGTTTGATATTTCTTTTGTCCCCTTTGTGCCAGGTGTTTCAGTAACCAAAATGTAAAAGACTTGGACAATTTTAGCTTTCTTGATCTGAAACACTGCCTTTTATTCCAATATAGAAATCGCATGCACCTGTTCACATGATATCCACCTCAGGCACTGATAAAGCAGTTTCCTGGTGAGTAAAGTTGCAAGGAACACTTATCCCTCTAACTAAGAGATCTGAGTAAATGAGCCCCTCAAACGCTACAGGCAAATGTCATAACCACAGTTACTCTCACATTGCCTATAGAGAGACATCCAACTGTTTTTTGCAGCAATCTGGCAAGAACGTTTATGTTTTAGGAAAAGTGACTCCATGAAGAAAACTTTGTAACATTAATTCAACAGTTATACAATACAGCCTTGCCAATCAATTAAAGGAGGATTCAGCAACATTAGTATAACTTGTTGTAAATTCCTAATCTTGTATCTCACTGCAGATCCAACAAATCAGAATCTTTATTTCAAACTATGCACATTAAAGTTCAAGAGTATTGTAACAGGATATTTTTTTTTTCTGGCACAAATTTATTACTAGTAAGCAGTTTTTAATCACTCTCTAACATACATTAAATAAACTAATTTCCAAAAGAAAACAATTTATTTAACCTTATTTATAACCTTCCCAGTAATTACATTTTTTCTGATAATGAACAATGATGGTTACTTCTAAACTGATATTCACGTTGTGTAACTCTCCTCCTTTAAGTGGAACAGAAATATACCACTTTAGTTATGTCTTCTCCTGAATTATATCTTCTGCATATTTCTCAGTGAAGGCAGTGACTCCTTCTTATTTTTATTATTGTAACTCAATTGAGTAGAGCATTGCCTGTTTCAAAGTACATAGTCAGTAAACATCAGTAGAATAAATAAATGGAAAAATTACAGTTACAAATGAATGCAATATCATTAATTAGGCTAGGTATAGTGGCTCACCTGTAATCCCAGAATTGTGAGAGGATTGATTGAGCCCAGGAGTTTAAGACTAGCCTGGGTAACACAGTGAAGACTTGCCTCTACAAAAAATTAAAAGTAAAAAATCAGATACACATAATGGTGCACACTTGTAGAACCAGCTACCTGGGGACCTCAGGCAAAAGGATTGCCTAAACCCAAGAGTTCAAGGCTATGATAAGCTGTGACCATGTTACTGCACTCCAGCTTGGGTGAGAGAGTGAGATCCTTAACTGAAAATAAAAAATAATGTAATATCATTAATTGACATAATAATTTCCTTGAAAATAGTTCAATGAATGTCATAAATCTTTTTAAATGTTTCTTCATATTACTTGTAATGTATGTTTAAAATGATATTACAAAAGCTTGTGACAAAAATATGCAGGATATTTTATTATATAGCTATTTACATTTAGCTATACCATTTCATATTTACCTGTTGCCTGCTCTTTCTTTCTCTTTCTTTCTTTCTTTCTTTCTTTCTTTCTTTCTTTCTTTCTTTCTTTCTTTCTTTCTTTCTTTCCTTCCTTCCTTCCTTTCTTCCTACAACATACAAATGGTTTATTTGGTAACAAGGAATACAAAGGAATTCTCAATTTCTCATCTCTTTTTCCAGTGGCTGAACTTAACTGTGGTAACCAAATGTGTAACAGACACACAAGAATTCCCTTGTAGACCTTGATCTTTTGCAGAAATGCAAAGAAGAGTGAGTTATATGACTTGTAGTTATTGTTTTCTAAACAGAAATGCCAACTGTTGTGCTTTCTAGTATATCAGTGATTACTACATTCTCCTTCTTGTCTTCAGTTTTCATGGCAGGAAACAGAAGTACTTCCTTGATGTTATTGGAGTCTGTGAGAAACATAGTGACTTTGTCAATGCCCACGTCCCAGCCAGCTGTCAAAGGCATCCTGTATTCCAGGATGGTTCAGAAATTGTCATCTGTGAACATGACCTCATCATCACCAGCAGCCTTGACCTGGCCTGTTCTTCAAGAAGCTGCTCCTGGTGCACAGGATCATTCAGCTTGGTGTAGGTGATGCCTATCTCCTTCTTCATGACAAATAGCTCAAAGCGCTCAACCAGACCCTCTTTAGAGCGATGCCATTTAGCCAAAGGACTCATTATCTGCAGGTGGTCACAGATGAATGTAGGACTGATGCAAGTCACTTCCAAGAACTCTCCCACATGCTTATCAAAGAGTCTGACTGTGTTCTGAGGTGGAGGGTATTCAACAGCTTTTGCCATGCAGACATCATAAAGATTTTTGTGACTTTCTTCAGTTTCAAAGAAGTTCATTTCCAGCAACTTCACCCCCAGGATTTTCTCAAGCTCTTCTACCATGTTGATTTTCCTAAATAATGGAGTAAAGTCAGTCTTGTAGGCTTGGACTTTCAGTCAATGTGGGTGGCAGGTGACCTTGTAACTACCTGTAATATGCTTCATCTTTCCTGAAACCATCTTTCCCATCATTTCCATGAGATCGCAAGTCTGCTTAGGCCATGTGGAACTCAAAGGTGATGAACTCAGGACTGTATCAAATCTATTCTTTCATTCTGGAACCTGTGTCCAATTTCATAAACCAAGTCAATGACACCAACCACTAGTATCTTATTGTAGAGTTCTTGAGCAATACTCACATATAAGTTTATGTACAGCTCTTAGTGATAAGTGATGAAAGGCTTGGCTACAACTCTTACTGGGATAATGTTCATCACAGGAGTTTCACTCTCTAGGAATCCCAGTTCATTCAATAAACGTCTTATATATGTGAGGATCTTAGAGTGGTTGATAAATTTTTGCCACACAAAGTCATTCAGTATCAAGTCCAAGTACCTTTAATGATACAGTACCTTGCTTCCCTGTCATTGAGACCCAACTGAAGATGAGGTAATATATGCAAACAGGAAGAGAGCAGTGTGATCTCGTAACAAATGATGCCCAGCTCGTCCTTCTTGGTTTTCCCAGGATTCCCTTGAACCCCAACTATGTCACCCTGACAGTTTGGTATTGATGTGAATAAATTCTTTATCTGATTTATAATTCCTAGAGTGACCGTAACTTGCAACTTGACTCCCTTTCCTCAAAGGTCATAGAGGATGAACTTTCTACCAGAAGTTCTTTTGGCAGAATCTCTTAAGGTGATGTCAGTCAGGTGGACCCCGGGCTGCAAGTGACTATGTTCTTGGATGAGGTCAATGAGTGAGATGTCTATATGGAACTTGTGTGGGTATGAGTGTTCCCCATTCACCTTCATCTGATGGACTACTTGACTGAGGATCTTGTAGTATTGACTTGGGCCCAAGCTCTCTTCCCCGGTACTCACAACATTGTCAGTGGTGTGATTGGTGGCAGCAGTAGTGGCCTGCTTCTCACTGAGCTCTTTCTGCTTAGCCAGCTTCTCTGCCATTTTCTTCTCAGCTTTCAGGGATCTCTTCAACTCATTCATTCTCAGTTTTGACTCATTACCATTCACTTTCACATTGGCCTCCTGATCCATTGCCATCTTCCAAGAGGGCCAGACTAAAAAGCTTACTTGTTTATTTTTACTTTTTGTAGAAATGGGATCTCAGTATGCTTCCTAGACTGATCTCAAATACTAGTTTGAACACAATATTATTTTAAATATTTAGGTTCTGAATTTATATAGAAAAATTTATTTATTTCAGATGGCATAAAATATCTTTCATTTATGTTAGCAGTACATGAAATTTATATTTGACTACTAGGGAATCAAGAGAACAGTACATCAATATCCTACCCTTTCTGGGTTTATGTTTTTATGTGATTCTAGTAACAGCTCAGCGACATATAATGTGATTTGGGATTTTGGGGTCTTACTCCTTAGGGACTATTTGAATGTGTAATAGTTTTACTCACAAATGATTCAGAACCTTTTATCCAACTGCCTGCTACCTACAGAAGGATCTGTCTTTATAATATTCTTTAATGCACACTCTGATGGCAGCTTTTAATCACATTTCTCTTCCTGGTTCTTTAGTTTCCTCTATTCAAAATAACTTCAGTTTTGAGATATTAAGAATTAAGAGAGCTAAAAAGTTTGTTTACTCAAATCAAAAATCAATTTTGTGTCATGTCAGTTAAATCAATTGAGGTACTGTTTACAAGACTATTTTTGGGGAAATAAGTCGCCTTAGTATAAAAGCTGTTTGGTGTTGAATTGTTCCAGGTAATAAAATTGATTTGTTGAGCACAAATATAATAGTCACAAGCTATTGAGAGAAAATGCCTCTTCCTTAAAGTGTTCAGGCATGCATGGTAAGAGTAAAGCAAATTTCACCTGGAGATGCTGTTAAACCATAGATTTCTACACAAGGATAAGTCCTAGAATTCTCACCTGACACTGCTGTTGCTATTCTGCAGTCCACACTTTGCACAGCAAGGTTGCAGAGCAGACCTAAGCAAAACATTTTTTAAAAAACCCATCCCTTGGTCTTTTTTATTTTAATCGGTTACCATGTCTTGGATTCTTGTTTTCTCTAAAACACATATTGAATTTTAAATGCCAGGTTAAACTTACTGGGTGGTGGGGCTTTTAAGAGGTGATTAGACCATGGAGGCTCCAACTCCATGGGTCAAGTTAATACCTTAATCAAAGAGTTTTGGGAAATGGGCTCTCTCTCCCTTTCTTGGCTGACTCTTCTGACAGATAAGGAACAACATTTTTCTCCTCTGGAGAATGTTCACAGCCTTAAAGTCACCTTATTAAGAATGGAAACTGGGCCCTCACAGTCAACAAACCTGCTGGAGCTTTCATATTGGACTCCCCAGCCTCCTGAACTATGAGTTAGTTATAAATCGCCCTGTCTGTGGTATTCTACTATAGCAGCACAAATTGATATTAGTTTATTCAGCTCATTTACCATTGCATGACCCACAAATATGTTTTACCCTCTTCTTTCTCCATCTAATCACTTCACAACATTTAATATTATTACTGTCCTACTTACCTATTCTCAAACTAAAGGTAGACCATTCACAGTTACTTTTAAAATACTACACAATGGCTTCTATCCTCAAAAATTTTCCAAAATGTATCTCTTTAAAATAATATATTTACCATGAACTATAAAATTCAATCGATATGTTTATACTTAAAGTGCTTGATTTTTTTTTTTTCTTCTTCTTCTGACATCCATATGTGACAGATTGAGAGCTTCCTCCCTTAACATTCCTGGTCTTCTATGTTTAACTATTTTCTTGTTCACCTCCTCATTTTCTGAAGATTACTTCTTTTCAGTGGCTTTCAGGATTTCAGTGGAATGCTAAAGGTGGCCATTGACTGTAAATCCTTTTTAAGAAAATGATATTGATTCACAAGCTTCACCTATCTTCTGCATGCTGACGATTTTCAAATATCAAACACAGAACATTCAAATCTAAATTTCATGACTTGCTTCCGAACATTCACCAAACTACTTCTCTTACGTTCCTTTTTCAAATACTTTTTAGCATAATTTGCCTAATTTATATCATTCCAAATCAATGACTCGTCCTCCTTTTAAATTATGTGTCACATACTATCGATAGCTCCTAAATATCCTAGAAGACATTTCCTCAACCATATCATTACCGATATCTTCTTCTTTATATTTTTATGATTTAGTGTGACTTATTACAGTAAACTCCCAAGTTTACCTATGTTTTACTATCCAAAACTAATTATTTTTATATTATCACTATAAGGTATTTTAATTAAAAACAATTTTAGATAAATTTAAGAAAGAAATCTCTCAACTGCTTCACAATAACATTTGTAATTTATATTGTGAAAAATACCTACTTAAAAATATGTTCCTTTTGGATTACTATTTTTTTTTTTTTTGCCGCATGCAACCTAGGTATTACAAGCTTTGGGAAAGCGTATCTTGAAAACATATCTCATTCTTCTTGAGGGATCACTTATTTGAAGTTTTTATATCTGTTTACTTTGTCTACTTATGTTCATATTCAAGGTTCACATTTAGTTTCAAAAATAATACTGGACATAGAAAGATATTTAAAACTTGTATTGACTGAATTAAAATATATGTGTGTATATGTGTGTGTGTATGTGTGTGTGTATATATACATACATATTCATATAGATATAACTTTTGGAAAGGTTAACATTTTTAAAAAGACTTTTTGAGAGAAAATGAAAACAATTTGATGAAGAAATGACCATCTATCCTTAACATTTTATGGCAATTAAATCAAGTACTTTTATGATTCATTTTTCTGCTTCTTTTTTTTTTCTTTTATGAGTTGGATTCTCACTCTGTTACCCAGCCTGGAATGCAGTGGCCGCTCCTAGACACTGCAGCCTCGACCTGCTGAGATCCGGCGATCTTTCCGCCTCAGCCTTCTGAGTAGCCGGAATCACAGGCATGTGCTACCACGCCCGGCTGATTTTTTTATTTACGGTAGAGATGAGGTCTCGCCAAGTTGCTCAGGCGGGTCTCGAACCCGCAGGTTCAGGCAATCCACTCACCTCAGCCTCCCAAAGAGCTGGATTACAGTCTAAGCCACCGAGCCCAGCCAAGATTTTTTGATGGTAATAATGGTTATTATCTACGGATCTAACAATAATGGTGATGATATTCATAATGTCATATGGGGGGTCAGCCCCCAAAAAGAGATTTAGAGGGTCCCTGGAAGGTGGGGCAGCGTCGGCAAATATTCTGGAGAATAAGGAGAAAGAAAGAGACTGAACTCTGTTTAGTGCAGAAGCTGATTCTGAAGTAGGGATAGATATTGAAAGAAAGATGGAGGGAAAGATATAAAGAGAAAGAAAGAAAGTGGACAACTGTTCAGTGAAATGAGCAGAAGCCGTTTATTG
>NW_007260576.1:1704806-1717753 GCF_000164805.1 Carlito syrichta | reverse complement strand
ATCACAGGCATGTGCTACCACGCCCGGCTGATTTTTTTATTACGGTAGAGATGAGGTCTCGTCAAGTTGCTCAGGCGGGTCTCGAACCCGCAGGTTCAGGCAATCCACTCACCTCAGCCTCCCAAAGAGCGGGATTACAGGCTGAACCACCAACCCCGGCTCTTCTGCTTCTATCTAAGAATAATAATGATATAGTTGTCATTTAATATTCAGTCACCTTTTAATTGTTTTTTTATATGGGACTATGATTGATAATCAGTGGAAGCTGCAAGAGACCGAAGCCAATATTACTTAAAGCAAAATAAAAGACTCCTGGATTTTAATGATCGTAAAATAAAGCAGCACAGGGGATTTATACATACACTGAAGCAGTTCAAATGCCATTAATATCATGCCCTCTTTCAGCCTTTCCTAACATCTCCTGATCTCTTCCATTCCACACTCACATTTCTCTCCCCTCTTAATCTTGCCTTCCAAAATTTATCTGCCATGAAAATACTCTTAAATTGCCTCTCCCCGTGATTTCTCCCCCCAGTAACTGTTGCATTGTGCAATACTCTATTCTTGAGTAGCAGGACTTCTAATTTGCTTCTAACTAATAGAAAGGGTAAAAATGATAGGATGCAGAGATTTCATGTACATGATTGCATTATAAATTATTGAAATGCCTGTTATGGGAGGAGACCTTTCCTTGTTGGCTTGATGAAGCAAACAGCTATGGTTAGGGCACACAAAACAACAAACTGAAAATGGGCCCTAGAAACTGACGGTGGTCTCCAGTCGATGGCCAGTAAGAAAATGAGGCTCTTACTGTTATGACTCTATGCAATTGAGTTCTATTAACAATGACATAAACTTGAAGCAGATCTTTCTTTAAATGTTTCTTTAAATCTTTTTTCCTGTTTCCAAATTAGAATCCAGCCCTGAATGACATGCTGATTGAAGCCTTCAAATAATTCAGATAAGCCCTGCTGAACTCCTGATCCTCAGAAAATGTGACAAAATAAGTGTGTGTTGTTTTAAGCTGTTAAGTTTGTGACAATATTGTCATGTAACAGTAGGAAGTGAATACATTCTCCTTCCAAAGTAATTTATAGTTTTGGTAGGGAAAATTCTAAAATGACTACCTTAATAATTCCATGATGAAGTCCTTGGACTATGAATATGATTAGATCTCCAGTTCATGGTCATATCAGGTTAAAGGCAAAAGTATTTTGAAGATATAATTAAGTTTACTAATCAGTTGACTTTGCTTAGTAAACTTTCAAAAAAATGAACTGAATTAGCTTAATTTAATCTTTATTCTTTTAAAGCAGAGTTTTTTTTTGCTTGTTTTACTTTGTGTTTTGTTTTGTTTTGATCTGATAGAAGATAGAGATTTCAAGCTATCCAACAAAAATAACTTTATGTTTGGTTCTAATTTAAAGAAAAGTGAGGTCTCTAGAAAATAATAATGGCCCCACTCAGCCAGCAAAGACACGGGGTCCTCAGTTCTACAGCCATACAACTGTAGTGAATAAACAACAAATAAACTGAATTCTGCCAACTACCTGTATGAGTTCAGAAAAAAAAAAAAAATTCTTCCCAGAGCCTCCAAGTAAGAGTTTGTCCTAAAAAATACCTTGATTTTACCCTTGTGAGACCATAGGCAGAAAACTTAGTGACGTCTACCCACAAATAAGTCATAAAGTGAGATTATAAAACATTGTTGGCATGTTGGCAACTAGATGTAAATAATGAGTGTATATTGGAGTCGTCTCAGGAAAGGAATGGCATGGTTCAATTCATGCAGAAAAAGTAAATTTCTGAGTATAGTGTCATGTATAAACTGAAGGAAGGACAGAGTTGGATGTAGGAGGATCAACTTGCTTCCAGTAAAATGGCCAGATAAGAGATGGTTAAGTCTTGTATCAAAGTAATAGCACTGAAGATGATAAAAAGCAAGAATAATGTACAAAATCTTAATGCCTGATAGGGCATGGATAATGAGAATTATAGATAGCATAACACCTAGAATTGCTAGCCCATACACCATGATGGAAAATGCAGAATGAAAAAAATCCAGTATATCTATTTTGCAAATACATCTCAAACATTTTTATTATAGATTAGAGAATAAATTTTAATGTCAAATGATATTTTAAAGGCAATATTAGCAAGCCTGGTCATAGGTAAAGTAACTAAAAAATCAATACGTAGGTAACCCTACTGGGAAAAGTATTTATACTTGTTACAGTGAGAAATCTAATATGGAAGTTGGAGAAGGGAGTTGATGAACATCAGCTACCAATCATACTATGCTTAGAGAGAATCATGTTTTTAGAGAGAATTTATAAATACATGAAACAAATCATATTTAATAGAAAATCTATAATTATACAATAGTCAACACAAAATACATTAATATGTGTATTTATTCACTAATACATTAAATAATAAGTAATAGGAGCAATTTTAAAACCTATTATAATTTCAAAGTTGTGGCTAGTTTATTATTTTGAGATATCTGCAACTGTAGAGTTATATTAAAAATATGTGACTCATATTGATGATAAATAATAAGACTAAGCATCCCTAATCCAAATATCTGAAAGCTCAAATTCTCCAATATCTGAAAATTTGGAGGCACCAACATGACACCACACATGGCAAGTTCTACATCTGACCTTATGTGACAGGTCACAGTCAAAAAACAGTCAAAACTTTGTTTCATGCATAAAATTATTTAAAAGCATATAAACCTACTTTTAGACTGTAAGATAAAATCTATGAAGCATAAATGCACTTCATGTTAAACTTGGTTCCCAGTCACCAAGCTAGCTCATTTCGTGTATGAAAATGTCCTGGAATTACACCAAAAAAAAAATTCAAAATATGAAACACTTCTAGTCTCATACATTTCAGATAAGAGAAACTCAATCTTCAATTAATTGTAATACATGTATAATTTGTTGCCTGCTTCCATATGGGAAATGCATAATTTCAATTAGATATTAGCGAGAAAAAAAAAATAGATTGTTGCTTTCTTCAGCCAAGTTAGATTCTCTTTAAATTCCATGGATGGTCAACTGCTGATACTCTAGTACTTGTTCTGCTTGTCACCTTTATACTATCTGGTTGCTCTTTCTCACCCTATCATACTCTAAAGAACTTAATATTGACAACTGTAAAAAGGAAGCCACATATCCACAATTAAAGAACATTGAAACATAGTCAAAGTAAAAAGCATAGTAGAGGAACGAACTTTTCCAAAAGTCACACACTGAGATTTTATATTTGTTGAAGTTCATGAGTGACAAGAACAATTTTACACTATTTGAGTTTTCTCTAAACCACTAATTTTAAAACTTAGCTAAAATTGCTTTATTTGCAAAAAGTCAAACTTTGTTAATATTTTTTGTCATCAATTTTAAGAGATAGAAAAATTTAATAGCATTGACACTGTGTACAATAAATGTATATTTGTATTTTGTCTACACAATAAAACAATTGATGATTCTGTAAAATTGTGTTCCAGTAAGAAATAAAATCCTTAGAGCAGATATAACTCAGTCATATGTCTTATTCTTTGGAAACTTATGCAATCAGTCTGCCAAAAAAAATATTGAATAAAATTCATGATTGCATGGTTTGTGAACCAGTGAAATGGAGTAAATTAAGTGTAAAACTCTGGAACTACTTCTACTGAATAAAGTGGCAAGAATACTTCAGTTGGTCAGTTGTCCTAATGTTTCTAGCTCATTAATTTAGTTAAAGCTTACTAAAATGACTTTATCATGAAAGAGAATGCTTGTGGGACCAAAAAAATCTGTGCGAATATATGTTTATATGACTATAAGAATGTTAAAGGCAACATTCTTATAAAAATATAACATAAGAAAAAATAAATATTCAGTAAACATGAAAAATAAAATTTAATTGCTCTTGACTTACTGAAGCAATGGAGTTGTTTTTAGTTTTTAAGAAGTTGCTTTCCATTTCATATATTTGAAATTATTAAAATTTTAATGCACATAAATGTTTATTATTTTATTTAAATATTTTAAATTCGAAAATAAATGAACCAGCGATACATATACATACATATATTTTTAGTTCTTCAATTTCATTTCTATGCTTAATTCTCAAAAGCTATGGTAATTATGCAACACAAGTACTGGTAAACACTTTTTAATGACACTAAGCCCATTAATTCATTTTTGCAAATACTCAAAACAAATGAAAATTGAAAACAAATTAGAAATTGTATTTGAGATTTTTCAAGTTAGTTCTTCCCCTTCCCCACCTCACACCAATTTTCCCATTAATCTTTTTCCTGGGCAGTTGTGGCCTGACACCTGTGGAGCTTTCCATAACATCATCCATGAATCTACTAGTACTGCCAAGGCAATGAACAAGGTCATACCCAAATTGAGCAGGAAGCTTATGGGCATGGCCTTTCGTGTTCCCATTACCAATGTGTCAGTTGTGGACCTAACCTGCTGTCTGGAGAAACCAACCAAATATGAAGACATCAAGAAAATTGGTGGAGAAGGCATCCGAGCCCACTCTCAAGGGCATCCTTGGCTATACCAAGCACCAGGCTGTCTCCTTCAACTATAAGAGTGACACCCTCTCTTCCACTTTCCATGCTGAGGTTGGCATTGCCCTCAACAACCACTGTGTCAAACTCATTTTCTGGTATGACAGTGAGTTTGGATACATCAGCATGGTAGTGAACCTTACCTCCAAGAAGTCCCTGGACCAGCCCCAGTGAGAAACCAAGAAGAAGAGAGAGAATCATTCCCAGCAAGATACTGAGAGGAAGAGAGAGGTCGAGAGAAGCTCTCAGCTGCTGGAGAGTCCCTGACACACTCAGTTCCCTCTACACAGAGGCTCTCTCCTCCTCACATGCCAGATCCACTGAAGAATGGGCGTACCTAGGTCATGTACCATCAACAAAGTTTCCTTATTCAGTCAAAAGCAAACAATAATAAACACATAAGACAAGAAGTCATCATGAATGATTGAATAGTATAGCCCAATAGACTTTACAGAAAGCAGAGGTGAATTACTATTGGACTCACAGAATTATGAGATATACTAAAATGATTGCTGTTCTATGTCACTGACTTTTGGAGCAGCTTATTCTAAAATAATTGATGAGTGAAATACCAAGACTTGCACACTTATTCAAAGATTTCCTACTTTATTCTGTAATTTAGTATAAATAGATAAATTAGAAGCCTTGGAAAACATTGACTTAAATCAACTCATTTTACCAACCTGAGTGTTTCAATAAATAATTTATTTATATCCACCAGCATACATTGAGATCCAGTAAGAGAGATGAGAAAGAATTTTGAAAGACCTCTATTAATCCTGTCCTGACAAGTTACCATCTTTATAGATTATTATAAGCTTCACCTGGGAGGTAAAGATGACTGAATTTTCCCATTTCAAAAGGGATAATTAGGAGAAAATGGATGGTTTTCAGTCCCAAGCAAGTCCAAAACCTAGCAAGACAAACTTCAGGAGATATTAAGTACCAAGAATAATTGGGTACTTAAATATTTGGCTCCTTACTCCAAATAGTTAATTTGAGAGTTTTAAAGATATTTTTGCTTAATTTTTACATCTTCTGAAGGTAGACAGACCCTTGTTTTACTTCAAGCTCATGACTTTGGACATTTTGCTTGTAAAAGAAATGCTATTATTTTGTTTTATTTTAAGTAATTTCTATATCAATCTGGACAAATATGTGAAGATATTATAAAACATGGTCAATACCAATGGCCATTGTCAAAGTCATTCTGAACAATGCATATTTAAACAACTGTAAAATCATGCATATTGAATATAGCTCTCTTCAAGGAGTTTCTTTGCAGTTTTGTTTCTTCAATAGAGTGGTAAAAATGATCAGTGTTGTTAATGACTATTTCAAGGTTTATCTACTCACAGAATATCATAAACTTCTGTGTGGTTTGAAAATGTGTACTTGCATATAGGTGGGACATATTTATAAATCAGGATTAGAATATGAATGTTCTTGAGAGACATAAAATAGATTGTAACAAAAATGGATTGCATCCTAAATATTCTGAATGAATTGTTCCTATCAGGAAACATTAGAGATGTGTCTAGCATCTTTAAAGTATTAAGACAAAGTAAGTGTTGGTTTCAAATTGTGCACTCAGAAAACTCAGAAAATATTACGCAATTTTCAGATTTTTAAAGAAGTTACATTCCTGATACACAAGTACAAAACAAAATTGACTCTTTACTCACCTTCACTCATAAGCTGAGAAGATTACTTTCATTAAAGTGAAGTTTAAAATTTAGATAAAATAAATTAATTATAATGAATAAAGTCATTGTCTTAGTTTAGACTGCCATAACAAAGTACTAAAGACTGGGTAGTTTATAAACAATTTAATTTTTTTTTCCATAATTCTTAGGTGTGGAGGTCTAATTTCAGGGTATTTGTATGTCTGGGTTCTGGCAAGGATATACTTTTCCCTGTATCTTCACAAGGTGGAAAGAGAACTAGCTAGTTTTCTGGTTTCTTCTTATTAATCACCTTAATTACTTCCCAAAGGCCTTCCCTCCAAAAACCATCACATTGGAAACAGGATTGTAACATGTAATTTTTCCAGGTGGAATGTGACACAAATATTCAGCCCATTGCATTCTACCCATTGCTCCCCAAATTCATGTATTTTTTACATGCAAAATATATTCATTCCATCCCCATAGCCTCAAATGTCTTAACTTGTCATAGCATCAGCTGTAAAGTTCAAAGTCTTACCTAATTTCATCTAAATCAGATATGAGTGAAACTGAAAATGTGATTCACCCTGATGCAAATGTCCTTTCTAGCTGTGAATCTGCATGAACAAACATGTTATGTGTTTCCAAGGTATAATGGTAAAAGTGGCATTGAGTAGATATTCCCATTTTAAGAGGAATGATAAGGAAAAAAATGGGTGGTTATCAATCCCAAGCGAGTCCAAAATTTAGCAAGACAAACTTCAGGAAATGTTAATGATCAAGAATAATTATCTTCAGCTCTATAATCTGCCTTCAGGCCCACTAGAGTGATGGTTTTGCCTTCCAGACCCACTGGGGCAGGGATATGCCCTCGTGGTTCCCTTAGATGGGTCTTACCTCTAGGTTTCTGCTAGTCAGGAGTTGAGTTACCATGGCTATAAGCAGCCATTTCCCAATGGCTTTGGGAAGAATTCACCTAGCCTGCTGAATGAGAGGCAATGCCCTCTGCTCCCTTTTGAAATTGATGAGGCAAAATAATCTCTATATTGCCTCCTGTGTCAGTCTTCCCTTGTCTTGAAGGGTATAGCACTATTCACAGTCAAATAGTTCTATGGTCCTATCCTGTAAAACCCAAGAAATCTGCCTTTTCTTCATTTCTTCCTGTCCCTTTCCCCTTCAGTTGGAGCTAGCCATTTTCCTGCTTGGGTATGGAATTAAGTCTCAGGTTCCTATATGTAACTCATCTCCTTACCAAAGAGCCACTAAAGGTGTGTACCTGTAATGTTTCTTTCCCAACATACTTTCTTTCCTTTTTTGCCCCCAATATGGATAGAATTAGAAATTATCAAGCTATCATTTGTTAATTTTGGGTTCCTTTTTGACTAATAATTCCATTTTCAAGTCATTTCTTTTCTTGCATTTTTCTATAAGCAGATGGGGAGAATCAAGGCACTACTTAGAAATTTCAGCTACACATCCAATTACGTGAGTGGTAAGTTATATCATCCCCACAACACTAGAATAGGGACAGTTTTTTGCCCCTTTATGACAGGAATGACCTTTTCAACATCATCCAACACCATGATTTTCATTTTCATCTGAGTACTCTTCAGACGGGCCTTTACCATCCCTATTTCTGCCAAACAGTCTGTTCATGATCACTATGTATTCCCCAAAAAGATAGATGCTTTCTCTCTAACTCTCCTCTTTTCCTCCTGGGAATTTATCAGAATCACTTTAAAGTTTCTTCATAGCAATCTTGACCTCTTAGACATACACTTTAAAATTCTTCCAGACTCTACTCAAAGCTGCTTCCATATTATTAGATATTTGCTACAGCACCCCACTTTTGGTACTCAAACCTATATTAGGGTTCTCTAGAAAATCAGAACCAACAGGAGATTGTGTGTGTATGTGTGTGTGTGCATGTGAGTCTATGTATGTATGCATATCTACAAAGAGGTTTATTATAAGGTTATTGCCTCACACAATTATGGAGGCTGAGAAGTTCTATAATGTGCTATCTATAAGTGGAGCCCTATGAAGACTGGTGGTGTAGTACAAAGCCCTGAAAGCTGGAGAGGCAATGGTGTGTAGATTCTAGTTCAAATCTGAAGTAGTGAGAACCAGAAACACCAAGAGCAGAAGACTGATGTCACTGCTCAAGCAGTGAGGCAGAATGAGATCAAATCCAATCTTCCTCTAAGAATTTGCTCTATTCAGGCCTTTGATGGATTAGATAATGACACTTCCTTCCCCACTACCATACAGGGGAGGGTGATCTGCCTCACTCAATCCACCAATTCAAATGCTGATCTCTTCTAGAAACATCTTAATCTTCATAGGTACACTAGAAAATAACATTTAATTAGATATTTGGGCATCCTATGATCCAGTCAAGTTGATATTTAAAATCAATTATCTCAATCAAAAAACTACATTATCAGTTTCAGAAAAGATAAGCAAGGAATAAAGATAACTGAATGCATTTAGAAAATAAAGAATTGGAAGAAATTAAAGTTGTTGAAACAAAATACTCAGTGAATGGTAGTAGGAAGGATAAATCATAGCTAAAAACAAAGTAAGGAAAATAGAATATCTGTCTGTAAGAATTAGCAAGAATGAAGAAGCAAAAGATAAGTGGATGCAAACTACTAAAGATAATTTTGAGAAATAAAATGAATCAAACCCAAAGTCTTATCATGAGATTAGTTGAAGTTCTAAGAAAAAGAAAATGTGTGAGAGAGAAGAGACAATGTTTTCAAATTTTCAAAAAATAATTAAAAACATAAATAAATATCAGAAAATTTAGCTTATTTAGAGAAGTCTGAAAAATAGATCTTTATCATAGAGAGTGAAGCTTCAGAATACCAAAAACAATGTACAATTGACTGAATGTATTTGTCCCCCCAAATTTCTGTGTGGAACCCTAATTACAATGTGATGGTATCTGGAGGTGAGGCATTTGAAAGGTAATTAGGTCATGAAGATGGAGACTTCATCAATGGCATCTGTGCCTTCATTTAAAAATGCCAGAGTAAAATAACTCTTATCTCACAATAGCAGAAACATGGAACCAACCCTACTGTTCATCAGAAGTCGACTGAATAAAAAAAATGTGGCACATATACATAGTGGAATATTATACAGCCATGAAGAAAGACAAAATTATGGACTTTGTAACAACTTAGAGAGTCTTTATTAGGTAAGATAACTATGTCATGATAAACTAATTGTTCCACGACAATAGAAAATCCCAAATAAATTGCAAACGTTGTGCTTTATATGATATTGCACTCCTGAAGTAGTGGCAGGGACTGCATACACTAAAATTCTGGAGAGAAAAGATCCTTGCTCGATGAACTGATGACCCCTGTCTGTATGCCCAACCCTAGGGAGATTTTTACTGAATGTGGGCACATCCCAAAGATTAAGAGTTTTCCTAAACAATGAAACACTGTGGACAAATGGAAACCAACAGATGTTTTCTCTCTTGCAAGTCACCTGCAATAAACAAGAGGCACACTTACAGGGTGTTCTTGTCTGCAAGTCATTAGCAGAGCTATGAAGTGGCATAAGAAACTGGAATGCAGAGTCAGAAAAGCAGAGTAAAATTTGGTTTCACAGTACTTAGGAAACAAGATCTTATTAGAGACAATGTGAACTAGTATAAATCCACATGAAGAAGGTGCAATAACTTAAAGATTCATAATACAAACAGTAAATCAAACGGTATACAACATTTTAAGCAAATAAGACAACAGAAGAATCAAAAAAGATTCATAAGAAATATCCATTGCAAAAGAGGCAGTAAAGAGGAGAGGAAAAAGGAAAGAATACATGAGTCAAATAGAAAACATGTATAGATAAGGACAAAAGATGGTGATAGAACTGGTGGGAGTGTGAAAGTCTCTGAGAAGGTGAGTGTCCATAAAGACAGTCTACATGAGTGGCTGAGTGCAGCTGCATGAGTGAAAGTCCATCTGAGGGAAGATGGGATCAAGCACTTGGGGGCTCCCTTTGGGAGATGGCCTCAACCCATCACTGTCCTGAGAATAGAGCCCCCAGCATGCAGAATCATCAGCCATTCTTGGGGGATTCTAAGGAGGACACAGTGGAGGTCTGCTCCTCAGCACCTGGAACCTAGCCCATGTTACCACCTATGGCATTGGGTTGGGTACTGACAGAGGGAACCATGGAGAGGTAACGGTGAGGGAAGCTGAAGCCGAGTCCTGCTGCCAGCAAGGAGACACTGACTATCACCATTTTCTCTGTCCCTAAACCAGGCAGAAATCTGCATTGGCCTGCCTGGCTCTGTTCAGCCTCCAACCTAGGACACAGAAGTGGTCTCCACACCCCTCTGGGATCAACCATCCCTGACCCAGAGAGGAAACTTCAGGAGCAAGTACAGAGAGATGAATGTCTCACCCCTACACTGGACCAGAAATAGATGCATCCAATCTGAGTGGGGGACTTGGTGGCAGCAGCAATAGCAGCAGACAAGTTGGGTAAGTCTGAATCTGATTCACCCTCATCCCACAGCATTCTGTGGGGTGTCTGACCTGCACTAAGAGCAACTCGACTGGCTTGCACTGAGAGTGGAGGGGTGGGCTGGAGACTGGAGCCCATTCCCTAACACTGTGGTGTCCAAAAGTAGTGGTGTTTCTTGGGAAAGAAGCCTGAAGTTCCAGAAATGACCCCAGAGGGAGCTCTTTTTCTTCTTCCTTTTTTGTTTATGTTTTAGTACTTGATTTGTTGGGGTTTTTGGAGGGTTTTTTTTTGGGGGGTGATGTTTTTTAGCTTTTTGTGTATGAGTATTTTTCAGGGTAAGTGCATTGGGTTTTTTTTTATTGGTATGTTTTTGTTTTGGGTTTTGTTTGTTTGTTTGTTTGTTTGTTGGTATGTCTGTCTCTTTTCATTCCCCCATCATCCCCAGTCTAGCTTCAAAACTAAAATCCAGAGAATCTACATAAGGAAGAATAGGGAATCGAACAAACAAAAGTGAAAGCTCTCCCCCCATCATTGAGCAATGGAATTAAAGAAGGAGGAAAAATGAGGGGGAAAAAACCATCACAAAGAACAATCAAAAGAGGACCACAGGTCCCACCCACACTCCTGGAAGACAACACCTGAGAATACAGACTTTGGAACTCAAACAATGAAGTGCCTCCAGAATGACTAGTCTCAAACTACAAACCCAGATATCAAAATATTAATAGAAAGAATGAATAGAAATGAAGATAGAAAAGAGGAAAGAATGAAGGAAAAGCAGATTATGGAAAGTAGAATTCACCAAGCAGAAGAAAGAATCTCAGAGCATGAGGACCAAAATATGGAACTAACCCAAACTGTTAAAAATATAGAAAAGAAGCTTTAAAAAAGGGAGAACACAGCCTCCAAGAGATGTGTGAATTATATCAAGAGGTCAAACCTATGATTAATTGGTGTTCCTGAGGCAGATAGAGAAACAGAGACCACCTTGGAACAAACATTCCATGAAATTATCCAAGAAAACTCCCCTTATTTCATCAGTGTCATCACCTTTCAAACCCAAGAGATTCAAAGAAACCCAGCAAGACATCAAATGAGAAGACCAGTTCCTAGGCACATAGTAATGCACTTACACAAAGTAGGTATGAAAAAAAAATTCTAAGGGCAGCAAGCGAGAAAGGTCAGACTACTTACTGGGGAAGACCAATTAGAATAGCAGCAGATTTATCTACAGAAACACTACATCTATAGGCTAGAAGAGAGTAGAGTCCAATCTTCAGACTTCTCAAAGATAAACAATTCCAACCAAGAATTTCCTACGCAGCTAAGCCAAGCTTCATCAGTGAAAGAGAATTCAAATCCTTCCCAGAATTCAATCCCTAAGAATTTGCACCACCTCCATAACAGCTCTACAAGAAATGCAGAGGAAAGTATTAAACACCAAAGGAAAAAAAAAAAAAAAGAATGACCACGGTCTTCTCAAGAACATAGGAAAAAGATTGAAAACAAATACATATATCAACCCCAAAATGAAAAGAAAACCAATGAACAAATAAACAAACAAGCAACAACAATAAACTATAATAACTTCATGACAGGGATATACTCTCACATCTCAATAATTAACCTGAATGTCAATGGACTAAATGTACCACTGAAAAGACATAGAATGACAAACTGGATATAAAAGCATGATTCAATAATATGAATGAACACTTTCATACTCAAAGTAAGAGGATGGAAAACAAATTTTCAGATAAGTGAAACACAAAAGAAAGCAGGAGTTGCGATCTTAATATTAGACAAAATATCCTTTAAGCTATCAAAAAATTTTTAAAAATACAAAAGGTCACTTCATAAAAATAAAACATTCAATCCATCAACAAGAAATATCCTTCCTAAACATATATGCACCTTTGGCTGGGCTTGGTGGCTCAACTTGCAATCCCAGCAATTTGGGAGGCTGAGGTGAGTGGATTGCCTGTGCCCAAGGGTTCGAGACCAGCTTGGGTAACTTGGCGAGACCTAGTCTACAATAAATCAAAAAATTAGCCGGGCACGGTAGTGTGCACCTGTAGTTCCAGCTACTTGGAAGACTGAGGCGGAAGGATTGCCAGAGCCCAGCCCAGCAGGTTGAGGCTGTGGTGGCCGTGAGCATGCGTGCCACTGCACTGCAGCCTGGGTGACTGAGTGAAATTCTGACTCAA
>NW_007260576.1:1691116-1704786 GCF_000164805.1 Carlito syrichta | reverse complement strand
GAAAAAAACCTATATGTACACACACACACACACACACACACACACACACACACACACAGGAGCATCAACTTTCATAAAGCAGCTTTTAGGTAAAAAAACAAATGAAAAAAGATATTGACTAACACTTACATAGCTAGGGACTTATATACTCCATTAGTAGCACTAGATAGATCATTGAGGCAAAAAGGAGATTTGGAACTGCAACATGATGCTGGACCAAATGGACTTAATAGATACCTACAGAATACTTCACCCAACAAATATGGAATATACATTCTACTCATCACCACATGGAACATACTCCAAGATCACATCTTCAACCATCAATCAAGCATAAACACATTTTATAAGATTGAAATATAGCCATGCACCTTCTCAGACCACAATGGAATGAAACATCAACACCAACAAAGCTATCTCAAAACCCACAAAGACATGGACACTAAAGAGCATGATGCTGAACAACTCCTGGGCCAACACAGAAATCAAAGCAGAAATTAAAAGATTTCTAGTATCTCAATGTGGTTTTGATTTGCATTTCTCTGATGATTAGTGAGGCTGAGCACTACTTCATATGTCTGTTGACTGTTTGTATATCTTCTTTTGAGAAGTATCTATCCATGTCTTTTGCCCACTTTTTTAGGGGACTGTGTTTTTTCTTCTTTTGGGGACATTTAAGTTCATTGTAGATCCTGGATTTTAGGCCTTTGTCAGATATACCATTGGCAAATATTTCTTCCCAGTCTGAGGGCTGTCTCCCAGCTCTCTTGATGGTTTCTTTTGCTTTGCAGAAGTTTTTCAGTTTTATGAGGTCTCACTCATCTATCTTAACTCTTATGCAGTGAACAGCTGAGGTTTTGATCAGGAATTGGTTGCCTCCTCTGATTTCTGTAAAGGTGTCTCCTGCATTTTCCAAGATTCTTATAATTTGAAGTGTTATGTTTAGGTCTTTGTTCCATTGATAGTTGATTGTTGTGTATGGTGACAGGTAGAGGTCCTAATTCCATCTTCAGTTTTCCCAGAACAATATGCTGAATAGGTTCTCTTGTTCCCAGTGGTTGTTGGTGGAGGCTTTGTCAAAGATGCATTTGTTGAGAAATTCAGGTTTTGCTTCCTGAATCTCTATCCTGTTCCATTGATCCATATGCCTGTTCTTGTACCAATATCAGGCTGTTTTGATTATTGTAGCCTTATAGTAATGTTTAACATTTGGAAGTGCAACATGTCCCACTTTGTTTCTTTTGCTAAGGATTGTTTTGGTTATTAATGGTTGCTTATGTTTCCATATGAATTTCTGGTTGCCATTTCCTGGCCTGAGAAGAATGATGCTGGTAATTTAATGGGTATTGTGTTAAATCTGTAGATTGTCTTTGGTAGGATGGACATCTTAAAAGTGTTGATTTTTCTCATCCATGGACATGGAATATTTTTCCATTTGTTTGTATCTTCTTGGATTTCTTTGGGGAGTGTTTTATAGTTTTCATTTGAGATATCACCTAACCCCAGTAAGAATGACTATCATTATCAAAACAAACAACATGCTGGTGAAGATGTGGAGAAAAGGGAATAGTTCTGCACTGCTGGTGGGAATGCAAACTAGTTTAATCTCTGTGGAAAACAGTGTGGTGATTTCTAAAAGAACTAGAAATAAACTTTTCATATGATCCAGCAATTCTCCTACTTGGAATATACACCCCTCATCCACCTGGCTTTGTGTTCATGTGAAAGTCTTGTGATTTAACCTGTGAAAATTTGGGATAAAGAGCTTACAGTTTGTCCCATTAATTGGCTTCTGCACTAGACAGAGTCCAGGCTCTTTCTTCCCCCCTTTTTCTTTCTTTCTCTTTATCTCTCCAGAATAATCACCAACACCACCACACCTCCCAAGGGACCCCCTAAATCTCTTTGCAGGGACTAGCCCCCCGCACTTAACCCTGAATTGTATCCCACAACTTAAAAAAAAATTAAAAAGCAAATATCTATCAAATGTTAGATTTCAACAAAAGCATATCAATGATCAAATCATATGTAATCTAAACATCCCTATACAAAACAGAGATTATCAGTTTTGAATAAATACTAAGAATAAATTGTGTGCTAATGAGAATCCTATTTTCAATCTAAAGAAACAAATTTGTTAAAAGTAAAATGTTGGGGAAAAATGTATACAGTGACAATACTGATCAAAATTAAGTTTAAGTACCTATGTTAAAATATAAAATGGTTTTTAGAACACAATATAATTTGGGCTAAAGACATTATATACAAAAAAATGTGTTCAGTCTTCAAATATTGAAAAGTGTAGAGAACTTCAAAATACAGGTATCAAAAACTGATAAAACTGCAATAACAAATAGCCAAACACACAACATAGAGATTTTTAGGCTATTCTCTCAATAATTCACCTAATGAGTAGAGCATTGATAGACCTGAATTACGGTATCAACAATCCAGACCTAACATTTACAAACTCTCCAAACAATAACAACAACACAGAATATACTTCTTATCAAGTATACATGGAGCAGTTACCAATATAGACTGAATTTTGTGCCATAAATAAATAGATTTTAAGTCAAATTACAGTCTCTAGCCATAATGTAAATAAGTTATAAATCTGTAACAGAACAACATCCAGAAAATCCACCATCATTTAGGATTGATGTAAAGGGAATCTATTTTCATTTTTAAATATGTCTGTTCATTAATTAAATCTTAACGTAATGAATGAATACATTGAAAAGAAAAGACGCGCTGAACACTAATAGTTTACAGGTGGTTAGCAGTGGAATGGATCTATAAAGGCAATTTTTGAAGTTAATATTAATCTCTCTTTCTTTAGTTGAATGACACTTTCTGTTTTGAAAGAATATATGAACATTTTTAATTATATTGGAGCGGAAAAATTTATTTAACATATTTTCCAGATCGTGCAAGTATTATTCCATAATATGGACAGACAATAAATGGTCATTATGTTTAAAATTGTCTTTTCACCTTCAGACATAAAATGTCATTTCTCATTTAAATAATAATAAGATTTAAATAGTGATACAAAGTCATTATTGGCACATGAATTTTTATGACATAATTTTTAATGTCTGTGATATATGAACAGAAAAAAATTGTATTTATGTTTCATTACTATTTTGCTCCTTCTGAAGGACATACATTTATTTTCTAAATGTAGCTTCCAATCAAGTTCCTCAGTTTTCTACTTATCTGTATCTTGAAAAAATTTTCTTATAATAATTATGTATTGTTTCTTTTAAATGACTGAATTATATTGGCATTAAACCCTAGGCTGGGCACAGTGGCTCAAGCCTGTAATCCCAGCACTTTGGGAAGCTAAGATGAGGGAATTGTCTGAGCTCACGGGTTCAGCAACAGCCTGGGCAATTTGGCAATACCTCATCTCTAAGATAAAAAAATTAGCTGAGTGTGGTAGGACACTCCTGTAGTTCCTGCTACACGGAAGGCTGAGGCGGAAGGATTGCCTGAGACCAGCAGGTCGACGCTGGGGTGGCTGTGAGCATGCCACTGCATTCCAGCTTGGGTGACAGAGTGAGACTGCAACTCAAAAAAAAAAAAAAAAAAACTTGAAGAAAACTAAAAAAATGAAAAAGTACAGGATTGTGAAAATGCAAACATAAAATCAATTTCTAAATTACATTTTTCTGATACTGTGATGATATAAACACAGGTAAAACTTCATGGACACTTTTTAGATTCTTTTCTGCCACTTGATTTTATACTTTAATGATTAGTTTATTCATTGCCCCTAGGATCTCTTTCTTGGATATTTAGTATCTAGCCCAGACAAAGCCAAATAAATCAGCTTTCATGATTTCAGCTCACTAAGGTCTTTTCATTAGTTCTGATGTGAGATCTGAGAAACAGAAGGTCACAGCTGTCAAGAGGAAGAACACAGTTACAGGTTAACATTCATTGATTTCAATCAGATGTTAAACTTTTCCAAGTTTAGGTGATTTTTTTGACAAATTCCAGGGAATTTGATGACTTAAGAAATATATTACTGTTTTAAATACTGTCAATAAAACAGCCTAGTAACTGAGGTGTCTATATCTTAAAGACAATCCTATTTCTAAAATCTACCATCTTATCACAAAATATTCTAAATACAACTATGTATAAGTCATCATAAAGTCAAAACTGACAGCAAAGCATGGTACTCTTGATTGTTCTGATTGATCTTCTACTACTATTCTACACTAGTTTGAATGTATTCTTTAAAAAGTACTGAAAAAATCTTTGAGATTATTTAAAATAATTTTAAAATTAGGCATTTGTTGTACCAAACATAATACTAGATTTGATTACTCCAGCTATTGCAGATAATATGCACATATTTTGAAAGAGGGTGATCTACAGATACATTTGTTACTGCTTGAAGGATTATTATTACAGTGTCTTGTTTCTTTCAAGTCCAAAAAAAATTGTTTTCTCTTTTTATTATTAATCTTAAAATAAATTAGATTCCAATTAAGTTATCTTCCTACTTTTTCAGGAGGAAATGTTTGAGATGATTAAGTTCCAAACAATAAAGTATTTAAAATGGAAAATGCTGTTCTTACATTGCTATTTTCTCATAAAATCAATATTACAAAACAAATTCAACTAGTATCAACTAATGTTTTCACAATATTAAAACGCTTTTAAAACCAAAACAAATGACTATTTTGCACTATCATATAAACATATAACTTTCATTAAAGCTCTCAAAACAGGTTTTCCTATTGTAAATAAGTGAAACAAAATTCTACATAAAATGTAAAAATAACTCTCACTTAAAATTTAATACTTTTTAAAAAGTAGGACTGTCTTTTGAAAGTGTTCATGATGTGCATGGACATGTAAGAAAGTTTTAAGTTAATATTTGAATTACATGTAACATATATATAGAACAATTAGGGGAAATATATTTTAGTTTATAGTAAAGCTTTTAAGAAAAAAATATTATTTTTGAACCAAATACTAATGCATTATCTAGTTTTGAATTATTAAAAAACTTATAATAGCAAACATAAAAATGCCATTTTGCAATGTTCCTTACACATGAATGTTATTAAAAGTATTAAAAGAGGGAGGTCAGGAAGATGACGTCCTAGCCAGTCAGATTATGTGAATCCCTGTGTGAGTGAGTGAGCGTATGGAAAGTTTTGTGTACGTGCTGCTGAGTGAGTGGGCATGTGAATGGTTGCTCGAGTGAGGACTAGGGAACTAGTGGCCAGCTGCCTCATCTGCTGAACTTGGACCCTAGTGATTCCTGTGATGCAGAAGCCAAATGTGATTTTCTTTTTTTCTTTCTTTTTTTTTTAATCAAAAAACCCTCCCTGGGGAGAAAATGCTGAGAGATAGACACTATCTAAGTAGGGGCTTATGAGCAAGTGGCCAGGCCCCTGGTACAACAGCTGATGCTGCAGCTTTTCCACTTCATCCCTGGCTCTTCCCAGATCATAGAAGCCCAGCACCATTATTATTCTTAAAGGGACAAAAGTTTTTCTGTGAAAAAGCAGCAGGGAGAAATGATCGCCCCAGGTTCTCCCTCACCATTGCAGCAGGAGAGAGACTGCTGGTTCCTGGCTTTGCCTCAATACTTCAGCACCTGGCAGGGCACTGACAGCAGGGGCTGCAGAGGGAGCCCAAAGACAAAGTCCCACAGAAGACGACAAGAGAGGCACCCCACCACCATCTTGAAGGTAGGGCAGGGAAGTACTCTGCTTGCTAACCACAGAGCAACTGACCCCATCTCTGTGACTGGCAGATCAACTATTCAGGGACTGATCATGACTCAGAGGGAATATCCTGAGAGCACAAACTTTGGACAGATCTGACTAGTGCTGAGTTTCAGGCACCCCATCCCCTACCCTGATCCAGCCCTGGGACAAAAGATGTGGCCAGCAAAAGACCCGAAAGAATTCCAAAGAGATCAGTGGTGAGTCCAGGGATGACCCAAATCCCCTCCTCCTTAGCAATCCTCTGAATGTCAGACCCACAAAACTGGGCCATGACTAAGAGGAACAAGCCCAGGCAGACCCTGGACATCAGTCGAAATGGGGGAACTCCATTCCAGGATAGACCTGGCTGGGGCACCCCCACAAGTACATACCTGGGGAAGAGACAATCTCCTATCTCCCCACCAGAGGAGATCTCCCTGACCATACAAGAGTGGGAGGGGAGGACTGCAGCCCCATCCACCTCCACTACCCCTCCTCTTTCCCTGGTCTGGACACTGAGAAGACAGTGAAAGAGTTGGTACTGCAGGAAAGACCTGATTAGAGGGACAGTTACAGAGCCTGCAACAAGAGGGTGGGCTTTTTTTTTAATTTTCAATTTTTAAAAAAATTTAGAATTTTTTTTGACTGTTTGTTATTTTATCTATTTTTAAAATATTTTTCCTTTGTGAATGAATGTGTATCTGGGGGGATGTGTCTGCATCCCCCCCCCAATTTTTTTTCTATTTCTTTCTGTTTCTTTATTCTTTTATTTGTCATTTTATGTTTATGTGTGCATGTGAATGATTGAGTGTTCAACTTTAAATGTTGTTTTTGTTGTTGGTTTTTGGTCTTTTGTTCTTCTGGGGTTTTTTATTTTTATTATTTTATAGTTTAAGGTGTATGTCAATGTATGTATGAGAGTTAGACCTGGATTCCTTTTGTCCCCCCTCCGGTATTTCTGCTTTTCATCTTGATTCACTTTGTACTAGGCATGTGTGTATGTGTGTGTGTGTGTGTGTGTGTGTGTGTGTGTTTAGTTTTCTTGGTTTTCTGTTGTTGTCTGTTTTGTTTCACTTTGTTGTTATTCCAGTGTGTTTGGGGTGTGTGTGTATTTCTGTGTGTATGTGTGTGTGTGCTCAATTGGTTTTTGCATAGGTTTTTGGTTTGCATCATAATAAAGAGTGGCAGTGAGGAGTGGGTCTCAGGGAACACATACCACAATAAGTGAACATTGTAATCTGCAAGCAGTTTCTGAATTCTAGCACCCCCATACACTACTTTATTCAAATTTCAAAAAATCTACAAGGGAAAACACAGCTACCCATCCAACATCCTATTTCTAAATTGAACAAATCCAGAGCCTGTTCAGGGAATAATAGAGGGCTAAGAAAACATCAGAAGGGAAAGCCTCTCCCAGTGACACTGAATAACAGAACTAAAGAGGAAAAACAAGAGATCTGTCACAAAAGAGGAAAAACCAAAGGAAGACATCAGGCAATTTCAAGTGTACCAAAGACAAAACTCCTGAAAAATCAGACCCTGGTGCCCAAACAATAGAAGTCATTGATGACTGAACCCAGAATATCACAAAGATTAGGAAATGGATGAAAAGAGTAAATAAAACTGAAGAAGGACAAGATGCGACACTGAAGGAACTTGTAACAGAGATTATGGCAATAAAAATTTCATCCAGGAAATAAATAACAAGATGACAAACATGGAAAGCAGAATTAATCTAGCTGAAGAAAGAATCTCAGAACTTGAAGACCAGAACATGAAAATAACCCAATCTGTGAAAAACATAGAAAGAAGACTCAGAAAGAAAGAACAAAGCCCATAAGAGAAGTGCTATTATATCCAGAGGCTGAACCTATGCCTGAATGGTATCCCAGAATAAGAAAGGGAAATGTAGAATAACTTGGAGCAAGTATTCTAGGAGGTAATCCAAGGAAACTTTCCCCATCTCACTAGAGATGTGACCATCCAAGCACAAGAGATACAGAGAAACCCCATAAGAAATCAATTGAGAAGACCAATCCCAAAACACATAGTAACTCGCCTGCACAAAGTAGGCACTAAAGAAAAAATCCTGAAGGCAGCAAGAGAGAAAGGTCTAACTACCTACTGGGAAAACCAATCATATCACCAGCAGACCTATCGGCAGAAACACTACAAGTAGAAAGGACTGGAGCCCTATATTCAAAATCATCAAGGATAAACAATTTCAAATAAGAATGTCCTATTCAGTTGAGCTCAGCTTCATCATGATGGAGAAATAAAATCCTTGCCAGACATCCAGTCCCTAAGAGATTATGCAACTTCCAGACAAGCTCTATAGGAGACAAGTAAAAAAGTATTATGCACAGGAGAAAGAAAAAAAGAAAGAATGACCACACACTTCTCAAGAGAACAGCAGAGCATAGGTTCAAGAGAAAATGTAGTGCAACAAGAAACTTGAAAACACATGCAAACATTAACCCCAAAGCCAAAAGAAAATATAAGCAAACAAATAAAAAATGTTATAAGAACCTCATGACAGTGAAAAACAATCACATTTCAAAAATCAGCCTGAATGTGAATGGACTAAATGCACCACTGAAAAGACACAGAATGACAAAATAGATAAGAAACTATGACCCAATTATTTGGCATATCCAGGAGACTCATCTCACTACAAGGAATACAAACAGACTCAAATTTAAAGGATGAAAAATGAGTTTCCAGGGAAATGGATCACAAAAGAAGGCAGGAATCTTAATATCAGACAAAACAAACTTCAAGCTATCAAAAATTTTAAAAGATGCAAGGGACACTACATAATGATAAAAGTTTCAATCCTTCAACAAGAAATATCCATCCTAAACATATATGCACTCAACACAGGAGCATCAACATTTATAAAGCAAATACTAAGTAAACTAAAAAAATATATTGACTCTAACACTATTATAGCAGGGAACTTGAATATCCCACTGACAACCCTAGATAGATCATTGAGGCAAACAATCAACAAGGAGATCCAGAACCTAAACTTGACACTCGACCAAATAGACTTAATAGATACCTACAAATTATTCCATACAACAAGCACAGAATACATTCTACTCATCACCACATGGAACATATTCCAAGATTGATCATATCCTTGGTCATAAATCAAGCATAATCAAATTCCATAAGGTTGAAATCTTGCCATGCACATTCTCAGACCACAGTGGCATAAAAATAAACATCAAAACCAACAACATTTCCCCAAAGTCTACAAAGACATGGACACTAAACCGCATGATGCTGAACAACTACTGAGTCAACACTGAAATCAAAGCAGAAATTAAAAGATTTCTGGAAACAAATGAAAATGAAGAAACATCTTACCAAAACCTCTGGGATGTCCTGAAATCAGTTCTAAGAGGGGAATTTATATTTCTATGAGCACACATCAAGAAAACCGAAAGATCCCAAGTGGAGAAACTAATAAATCACCTAAGGCAGCTATAAAGAGAAGACTACCAAAACACCAACTTTAGTAGAAGCATCCAAATTACCAAAATAAGAGCCCAAATACGGGACATAGAAGACAAAAATATCATAGAAAGCATCAACAAAACAAAAAAACTGGTCCTTTGAAAAATGTAACAAGATTGATGGACCTCTAGTCAGAATGATCAAGAAAAAGAGAGAAAAAGCCCAAATACACAATCAGAAATACAAAGATCAAATCACAACTGACCCTTAGGAACCACAAAGGATTATCAGAGATTACTATGGGGTACACCTATATGGAAACTAACTTGATAACCTAAATGAAATGGAGGACTTTTTGACATCCAAAACCTCCCTAGGTTGAAACAAGAAGACATTGAGACACTAAATAGACCAATAACAACCCAGGAAATTGACTCTGTCATAGGAAAACTACCTACAGAAAAACTCTGGACTGGATGGCTTTCCAGCAGGATTCTACAAAACGTAAAAGGAGGAGCTGATACCAATCCTATTGAAAGTATTCCAGGCAATTGAGAAAGATGGAATTCTCCCCAAATCATTTTGCAAAGCTAACATCACACTGATACCCAAACCGAGTCAAGATCCAACAAATAAAGCGAACTACAGGTCAATATCCCTTATGAACATAGATGCAAAAATTCTCATAAAATTCTAGCAAATAAGATCTAAAAACACAACTCAAAAATCATCCACTATGACCAAGTAGGTTTCATCCCCAAGATGCAGGGCTGGTTCAACATTCGCAAGACCATAAATGTAATTAAATACATCAACAGATGTAAAAGCAAGAACCACATGATTATCTCTTTAGATGGAGAAAAAGCTTTTGATAAAATCCAGCATCCTTTCTTGATAAAAACCCTCAAACACCTAGGTTTAAAAGGAACATACCTCAAAATAGTAAGTGCAGTCTACGTTAAACCCACAACTAACATACTGCTAAATGAACAGAAACTGGAAACATTTTCCCTAAAAACTCAAACAAGAAAAGCCTGCCCACTCTCACCCCTCTTGTTCAGCATTGTGTTGTTGGTACTAGCTAGGGTAATTAGACAAGAGAAGGAAATCAGGGATATCCAAATAGAAAAAGAGGGAGTCAAGTTATCCCTCTTTACTGATGACATGATCAAGAGAATCTGTCAAAAACCTGCTTGCACTGATAAAGGACATTGGCAAAGTCTCAGGGTACAAAAAAAAAATGTGCAAAAGACAGTTACATTCCTGTATACCAAAAACAAGCAGATAGAGATCCAAATTAAAAGCAAAATCCCCTTCACAATAACCACCAAAAAATGAAACACCTTGGTGTCTTCCTAATCAGAGAAATGAAAGAACTTTAGAGTGAGAACCACAAAAGACTGCTCAAAGAAATCCAAGAGGACACAAACAAATGGAATAATATTCCATGCTCATAGATAGGAAGAATCAACATTTTTAAAATGTCCATCCTACCAAAGGCAATCTACAGATTCAACGCAATACCTATTAAGTTACCAATATCATTCTTCTCAGTCCTGGAAATGACAATACAGAAATTCATATGAAAACATAAGCAATCATGAATAGCCAAAATTCTTAGCAAAAAAAGAAAGCAGGAGGTATCACACTTCCAGACTTAAAACTTTACTATCAGACTACAGTAATCAAAACAACCTGGTATTGGTACAAGAACAGGCACACAAACCAATGGAACAGGATAGAGATTCAGGAAGCAAAGTCTCAATTCCTTTACCAACTCATCTTTGACAAAGCCTCCAACAACATCTCCTGGGAACAGGAGAACCTATTTAGTAAATGGTGCTAGGAAAACTGGCTGATCACATGTAGAATATTGAAACAAGTCCCCTACCTATCACCATACACAAAAATTAACTCTAAATGAATCAAAGACTTAAATGTAAAACCCCAAACTATAAGAATCTTAGAAAACACAGGAGACAGCACCCTTATGGAAATTGGATTTGGCAACCAATTCCTATTCAGAACCCTAAATGCCCGTTCCTTAAGGAATAAGATAGACAAGTGGGACCTCATCAAACTGAACAGCTTCTGCCAAGCAAAATAAACCAACAAGAGAGCAGGAGACAGCCCACACAATGGGAAAAAATATTTGCCAACTATTTATCTGATAAAAGCCTAACATCTAGGATCTACTAGGAACTCAAACTTGCTGAAAGAAAAAAAACCAAACAGCCTAATTAAAAAGTGGGCAAAAGACATGAATAAATACTTCTCAAAAGAAGATATACGGGCAGCCAACAGACACATGAAAAAGTGCTCAGTCTCACTCATCATCACAGAAATGCAAATCAAAACCACATTGAGATACCACCTCATCCCAGTAAGAATGGTCATCATTAATAAACAACTACAGATGCTGGCAAGGATGCGGAGAAAAAGGAGTGCTTCTACACTGCTGGTGGGAATGCAAACAAGTGCAACCTCTTTGGAAGACAGTGTGATGATTTCTGAAAGCACTAGAAATTGACCTTCTATATGATCCACCAATTCCCCTAATGGGAATATACCCAGAGGAATACAAATCATTCTACAAAAAAGATACCTGCACATGTATGTTTGTTTTAGCTCTATTCTCAACAGCACAACATAGAACCAACCATGTTGCCCATTACTCAATGGAATATTATGCACCTATAAAGAAGGACAAACATATGGACTTTGCAGCAACTTGGATGGATTTAGAGTCCATCATACTCAGTGATCTATCACAGTATCAAAGAACAGAGTGCCATAGGTTCTCACTCACAAGGGGATCTTGAATAATTATAATAATATAAGAAAGGGATTGGCAGTAGTAGGAAACTGTCGGGGGAGTGAGGGGGAGATTGGCATTTGAGTGAAAGTGCTAGGGGAGGGAGTGGCTTACCTCATCAACAAGGATATCTGCATAATCAACATTTGTATACCTAACTCTGAATTGTACCCAATGTCTTTATAACATAAAAAACTATCTTTTTTTTTTTGAGTTGGAATCTCACTCTGTCACCCAGACTGGAGTGCAGTGGCATGCTCCTGGCCACTGCAGCCTCCACCTGCTGGGATCTGGTGATCTTTCCACCTCAGCCTTCCAAGTAGCCGGAACTACAGGCATGTGCTACCACGCTCAGCTAGTTTTTGATTTATTGTAGAGATGCGGTCTCTCCAAGTTGCCCTGGGTCTCTCGAACCCACGGGTTCAGGCAATCCACTTGCCTCGGCCTTCTAAAGTGCAGGGATTATAGGCTGAGCCACCGAGCCCAGCCTATAAAAATCTATTAAAACATAATTCTCTGGGAGTTATTTTATTTTATTTTTTTATTATTTTTATTTTTTTGAGTTGGAGTCTCACTCTGTCGCCCAGACTGGAGTGTAGTGGCCGCTCCCAGCCACCGCAGCCTCGACCTGCTGGGCTCCGGCTATCCTTCCATCTCAGCCTTCCAAGTAGCTGGAACTACAGGCATGCTACCACACCAGCTAATCTTTTTGATTTATTGTAGAGGTGAGGTCTCACCAAGTTACCCAGGTGAGTCTCAAACCCGCAGGCTCAGGCAATCCACTCACCTCAGCCTCCCAAAGTGCAGGATTATAGGTTGAGCTCGGCTTTTTTTTTTTTTAATTTAATTTTATTTTAAACTTCTGATTCTGAGCCCATTTTTGCTTGTGGGACATAATAATATTCCAGTAACCTAGAGGATTGTGTCAAATGGTTTTATTTATCTAAGGAGAATATTCAATAAATGAAGAATGAAGCTGTTTTGCATTAAAGTAAAAATGTAATTTCAGAACATCAAAAGTGTGGGTCCATGGCACTGTTCCTAATAAAGTCAATTTTCACATCATCTTCCATTGTAAATAACTATGCTGTTTCTTGCCAATATTGTATCAGGTATTATAATTGTTATCTCTCTTTCACAGTGCTATGTCACTGAGTCCACAACATTTATTCTCAAGTGCTTTCATCTTAGAGGACATATTGTTACAGCATTGATAGAGTACAGTCATCCAAAATGCAATGAATTCATACTACTGGACCCATAAACACAATTTTATATTTTTTTATGACCTTTATGCATCTCCCAAATATTTTATTAATTTTGTTTTTAATCCTAAACTCTACTTTGTAGCATCATGCTCAAAGTATTCTTTGAACTTAAGTTTCTCAGTTTTGGAATATGATAAATTTAGATTGATTTATGCAAGGAAAATGATTAAATAATGATGATTTAAAATAACAGTTTCTGCCAGACTCGGTGGCTCAAACCTGTAATCTCAAGTACATTGCACTTTGGGAGACCAAGGTGAAAGGATTGCCTGGACCCAGGGATTCAAGACCAGCCTGGGCAACTTGGTGAAACCTCATCGCTACAATATTTCACACACACACACACACACACACACACACACACACACACACACACACACACAC